>NC_134851.1:33504630-33810940 GCF_965363235.1 Mytilus galloprovincialis | reverse complement strand
TGATAATGCAACTTATACAACTGCATAATTCAATTTGAAACAGCAGAACATACATGTATCCTACGAATAGAGGATACGTGAGAAACGTTATGCAACAGCACTTGACATGATGGTAAACGATTAAAATTATGTTTACGAAGGTAAACACAGAATCACGCTTCAGATTCATGTTTAATAAAGAGATATTTTCATTTTTGTAAGAGCATTAAAGCCCTACAATTTCAACATAATGTACAAATACGGCTAAGGCAGTATATGAACATTAGTAGAACATTAAAAAGCAGAAAGTTTTTAATAGATTCATATTAACCCAATTATATTATAAATTTTATAAGCATATACAAAACCCTAATTTTGCTGTCATTTTTTATACTTTCATACTGAATACAAATAATCAAATATAGCATGTAAAGAGTGGTTAAATCTGGCGTAAAACATATGAACACGGAAATAGTTGATAGGGGCAATGTGTCATTAAACAATATAATTGTTTCAATAGCTGATTTCCGATTTCCTTTGCAATAATGATAGAAATAGATTTGTAGCATTTTATTAACATATTTTTTTAAAAAAAAGACTATTTACAAACTTTTAAAGTAAGTAACTGTTATAAATCTTTAAACATATCATTTATTGTACTACTATTTCGTACAAATGTTGCATTTGATATTTCAAATGCGCATCGTTTAAATTTCAGTACACAATATGTGTGGTACACTAACCTTATACATTATCTTTATACATGTTATATAAACAAATATATGTAGTGTTGATAATTTTGACAAATCCTTAAAATAACATGACAAGTTCTAAATAATCTAGGTGAGCAAACAATTCCTGCTAAAGTAAAAAAAAAGATTTAGTGTTACCCTCATATGATTTAAGTACTAATTCTTAATGTTTGTTTCTATAACTTTGAACGACATGTGTACAGCATTTCCATTGGAAGCCTATAAGCCTCACACCCAATTAGGGATTAAAAGACGAATCCACAACTTTGTGGACATACAGGACGATGGAACTAAACTGATTGATAACAATTGAAGTTTATTCGAAAGTATTAAAGAATGGTAAATATTGTGAATTTTAGGCGATTATATAACATACACAATCATTTTCTTAAACAATGTAAGATAGAACCACATATGTTACCTGCCATGATATTTTCTATGTTCATTTTCATTGTCTAATCATACTGAGTTGAAATTCTTGATGATAGTTTAGCTTTGATGTATTGTACATTATATTCTGTTTCTAATGAAAGTTATCATCTATCAATTAAGAATGCTATACAGGAACTACCTTCTTTCTTTTTACAAAACCACACCAATTATGCTATTCTTGCCATAGAATCGTAGACTAGCTACCTTCATTACCATGGAGATCGTATTGGTAGTCACACATTCATGTATAATATATATTTAGGTATGGAAAGCCAGTATATAAAAGTCATGCTTCTTAAAGTGGCAGTTATAGGTGAGATTTTGTAAATACAAATTATTAAGTAAAGCGTTTGTTTGTCATATTAGGTAATACGCTGTATTAATATTTCCTATTAAGTTCATGAAGCGCACAACTATTTCATCATAATCATCATCATTATTTTCATCGTCATCATCATCTACCATATACATACTTTATTAATCCAGACTTTTCATGATATCTGTAATACTAATTTTATGTACAGGTGTGACGGGAGAAAAAAAACGCATCAATTTCTTTTGATTATGTCATGTTTCAAAATGTCATATGGTCCAGGGGCATAGTGAATCATTTAACAGAGATTTCAACACACTGAAAACATATTGTAAACAAACAAAAAAAGAACATCTTGTCTAATGGTTCTTTATGCAATAGATTCATAATACTGAAAAATTGATTCTTCTGTGTTTCATTTAAATATAAGTATTGAAAATATGGTATACAGAAACTTTTTGGAAATCTGAATAGTTGGTTCCAGGTTGCTCATTCTTTATTTTCTATATTGCGTTTTTTGGGACTGTTTTATTTTTCTATTACGTATGCGTTGTAATATATACTTTTTGTATATTTCTCCTCGATTTTGGAAACTAACAATTATGAATTTTAAAAGTGTGTTATGAACATAATTCAAATTCTTTAAATGACATTTTTGCATCTTTTTTCTCAGGATTCACTATGGATACAGATTGTCCAAAATATAATCTGGGTAATGTATTTGGCAGAACACATGTTAAATAATTAAAATCAAAGTCATTTATATGATTGTACCATTAGAAGATAAAAAAGAGAACACAACTTTGTTTAGAAATAGATATGATTAATTGTAATGGTAAAGCAACGTCAAACGTGTTTGATGTCACATCCAATAGTATTACGCCAATGTTCATAACAAATAATTAGCCTTTGTAATAGTCCAGTTGAAGTCCATTGTACCCTGATACTGAACTAACAAATGTCTATGTTATTGTTATTCCATGTTATTCAAGCTACCACTTACACATATGGAAACCGTTTTCATAAAAGCTTTAAAACAATATTATTAGTTGAGGTTGCTAATTACCAGATATAACAATTATACATAGCATACATAAATGATGAAATAATTGGCACGCAAACAAACACACATAATGTGAGTTTTATATAATGATATGAATATATTCCTTGAGTTATAATAGAAAGTGTATTTTATTTGAAATTACAATTTCAATTTGTTAATATAGACAAGCCCTGTATCAAGACTCTACATCCAGTGATTGTTCAGTCTAGTGATAGTTTGATATTAAACTGTACCTGCTTCGACAAAACCAATAGCCAATGGATTGGTCCAAATAAGCACCTACCTACTTTTCTTAGCCCTTACATACCATATTCACATGGAACAGAATTGAACCCACGTTTAAACAAGTCAAAATACATGGTGTTAGGTGGATATGATGTTCACAAGTGCAATCTAAAGATTACCAACGTTTTGCCAGATGACGGTGGTTCATACATGTGTCAGTATATCATCTCGGACACAATTAACATAGATGAATATAACGTAGTTGTAACGGGTAAGGTAAATTAACATAGCATACATTTTCTGACAAATTATCTGCAACGAATTAAACCATTTTTAGGTTTTAACTATCTATAGAAAATGTTAACGATATTGAACAATTATTCTAAAAAATGTGACCTATCGAAATAAATAACTTCAATTACTTAAACTTTTTACAGAATTTACTACAGATACTGATTGTCCGCAATACATTTCAGGTAAAGTACCCTAAATAATAATAAAAATAATTGGTAGGTCAAACAAAATCAATAACGAAGATGTACAGCTTTGATTATAAAAAAAAATGAAAATGTGTGCCAAAAAAGCTTCGGATATCTATGTAGAATATACATAGACAATAGATGTAGACAAATCTTAATTTTTCGTAAAACTCCGCACTTTAAATGACAAAAAATGATTAGGGATTAACGTATGGGATGTATAAATATCTTGCCACTCCGGTTTGTGTTTTGAAAGATGTTTTGCAGTTTTATATCAATTTAATGAGTTGAGGCCTATTCAATGAGGGAAATTTGAGATGATCCTTGAGGGTAGGCAGATTTATGAAAACAAATATGACAGACATGGCCCATATATAACCACTGAACTACGGATATCAGAAATGGGAGTGGCATTTTTGTTTTGAGGGGGTGAGGTGTTCGTGTTGCTCAGTCAGTAGTCTTTTTGTTGTTGTGATGTGTGCACTGTTAATAATATGTTTGTTTTTTTCTTTTTTCGCCATGGCGTAGTCAGTTGATTTCAACTTTTCAGTTTGAACGTGCCTTTTATAATATTTGCTCCTGTCAACTGATAGGTTACATTTAAATGCAGTGATTAGCGATACTCTCATTTATACATACTTTTCAACAAATGTGGATGGCGATCATGCAATATACGTCATCATTGTATCGGAACAGTACCAAATGAAACGATATCTAGCGTATGTACATTCTTTACACTGTCTTAATTCGATAATTTTCTCGTTTTTTTTTTGGTCGGTTGCATTTTGTGATTGACAAAAATTTGTTTCCGATGTATATTTTTGAATTTTTGAATCACTTTTTTTGTTAAGATCCTGTTATTATTTGTCTTTATTCAGATCTTCCGGAGTCTCCTAAGAACTTCTCAGCAGTTTTCAATTCTACCACTATCGTTGTTTATTGGCAGCCGGGATTTGACGGAGGACATCCACAACGGTTTTATATTGAATATAGACCGGAAACAAGATCTGAATGGGAAGTTGTAGGTCCATTATCGCAATCAAACTTCACTATTGACCAAGAATTGAAATACACACTTAACCACGTTCTATTCGCGAAAAAGTATTATATACGGATGTATGCTGACAATGTCGTTGGGCAAAGTAATTACACACATTTATTTTGTGTAGAAATGGAAGGTAGGCATAATAACTTTCTTTGGTGACATGTTTTTCATAAAAAAAAATAAAGTCAATAGTTGATTATTTCATTTAAGAATATTATCAGGAATTCTAATTGTTTCAAGATTTTTCTTTCTTCTTTTTTTTCATGTTGCGATAACCAGTTCTCTATATGTATTCGGTGGTATTATGTTTGTAATGTTTATGTACATAATTCTAGAATTGAAAGTTATTTGAACTTTTAACGCATGTATAACATACGTTGATTTTGTGTTTTGTAATAACAAAGTTGACAACAGGCAATTTATAAAAAGAGAGAAGAGAACATCATATCTTGGACATACATTATTCATTATTTTAGACAAAAATCGTTCAAGGATGTTAAAAACATGTTATCGATGACAATAAGTTATATTGGTCATGAGATTTTTATGCATTCATAAACTTTAAGTTAATAAAGCCACGTGTTGAAAGCTAAGTTATTGCAGATGTCTATTAGCGTAACACAAATACTCGCAATAATTCACAGCGTCGTGCATTGTAATTATCATCTATACAAGGTTTTTTTCTCTGTAATATGTGGTTAATATTTGATCGTTAATCAAGATCATTGTCGACCATATAAAATAATTAAAATGTTCTTCTATTATTTGAGGTCGCTTTACCTAATGGAGCAGATTTACCATTTTCAAATATCTTACAATGTATCACGAGTTTACTATTACAACACTCTTTCTTGCAGAAACGGAATAGGTTATTGTATATATAAATGATTAAGATTTGTACAAATCATGAGCAAAATGTTTATTGTGTTGAGAGGAAATATTTTGAATTCCAATTTTTTCTTTATAGCTATAAACTGCAGCTACAACTCCGAAAAATATCATTATATTGTCTGGCAGATAATCAGTATTTTGTTGGGAGGAATTCTTATACTCAGCATGTGCTTGAATATGCATTGCTTACTGACTCGAAAGACAAATTCAGAAAATCCGCAAGAAAGTCAATACTATGATATTCAACCTATTAATGATATCAACATAAACAGTGCGAGTATCCAAGGCGTGCAAAACTATTTACAAGAAACAGAATCAAGCGTCTACATATTATCTGAGCAAGGTACCGACAGCATTACATCTTCTTTTCAGAAAGCTACCTCTTCTAAAAGCTCGGTACGGAGTCTATCAAATTTACTGTTAAATGAAAACGATTATGAAAATCCTTATCAAACGATTGACCATGAAAATAGTGAAATAAATCCATATCGAATCATAACGTCAGATAGGTATCAAAACACAACAGTTTTTCAAAAAGATATACAAACTAACAACATTGAACATGCCACTCAAAATGACAAAGAAAGAGATCCTTGGGTTATTATTTACAAAAATATTAAAGACATTGACATGAACCATGAGTCGATATATGAAGTCCTCGATACAGAAAATAATGAATTTCCATAGATTCGTAGGCGTGGAGCATAAGAAAAGACAAATAGGAATTGTTTCGTTGATCGTGTGGAACTTAATTGTATTTACAGGAATGATTACACACTATGTTATATATTAATATATGTATATATTACTCTACAGGAGCAAGTTAAACTACAAATATTTAATATTAGTTTTTTGTGTGTCGTACATATAATTTGAAGTTGAAATGATTAATTACCGATCATTTACTTGGAAAAATGAATGAACCAAGACAGGAATAGGACATCTGTTTTTATTTTACATGTTGGTAAATAAAGTTAACCGTTTAATTTTGTCAATTTTACGGACTTCACTGCTTTTTTAATTCACCTTTAAGTTTACATTGTACCATGTTTTCTCGTTGGTATGGTTTATAATAATAAAAACATGTATGTTGAAACACGACATGCAATATCTACTTCTTAAAAGTTGAATTGGCATAAACATATTATGGACTCCTAAAATTCCTTAATCAGAACCTACTGAAGGATGGAATCCATATGAGTGTACTGGGAAAAAGGTTTCTATTATTTAGTTGAAATTGATGATTTTATTCAATGTAAAATATAGGTAGCGTGCCATTTGAATACCTTGTAACACATTTTATCGGGCTCCTAATTTACGTGCAAAAAGGTAAAATTTCAGCATTTTCTCAGGCTCTGAAGGAAAAATTTCAGCATTTTATCAGGCTCTTCAGGAAAAAGTTCTGCATTTTATCAGGCTCTTTAGGAAAAATTTCTGCATTTTATCAGGCTCTTCAGGAAAAATTTCTGCATTTTATCAGGCTCTTCAGGAAAATTTCTGTATTTTATCAGGCTCTTCAGGAAAATTTCTGTATTTTATCAGACACCTTATTGACGTGTTTAAAAATAAAATTTCTGCAAATGTACACTATTTCCTCTTATTGCCTTTTTTCGTTGGTGATTGTTAAAGTGATCTTAGAAAATAAATCTTATCGGTGGACACGAGGAAACTATTTGAATATGAACAATCTAGTCTTGTTCTTAATGCAAGCATGCTGAGTAATCAGTGAATCAGCACCAAACGTGTGTATTCAATTGCTGATTGCAGAGCCATATATTCAATGATCCAGGCAAGTAAGATATAGCTAGATAAAAGCTATGTTTGTCATAATATTTCTTGAAACTTTTTTTCTAGACAGGAAAACTAAATTTGCTCAAAATTTGTATTTTACCGATTCTAAGAAATCAGTTTATGTTTAATAATTTTTTTTTTCGTGTATTTTTTTCTTTTCTTAATTTAGGTTTTGCATTGGGTTGATTAATGAAATGCAGGTTTCCTTAGAATAACGAACGCATTAATCTTCTTTCTTGAGGATAGGATTCTTCTACTGCAAATTTCTTTGTATGAAAACCGATTTTATTTTCAAGTACGCAAGACAACATTGATTGCTTTTTCAGTGACCATTCAATTTCTTATATGCTTAAACTAGTATTCCCGTCAATTTTTTGTAGTTATGTTGTACGCAGATCATGTGAGTTTGAGCTTCGCACGTGTCAGGTACGCTGAACTCAAATCATAATTGACATAAGATGTTCAGTTAACCGACCGAAGATCTGTGGTTTTCTCCAAGCACTACATCTTCATACACTAATAAAAGCTGCAAAAACGAAATAACTAATATTTTGGATATAGCTAGTGCTAGGTTTTGGCGATTATACGAACCAATCAATCCATCAACCACTCCTTTGAATTACAAATGGTTGAATACATAGTACCATAGTCATCAATAAAATTAGGTTTGAAAAAAAACGTTGTACACGGAAATATTAAAAATGTTCAAGAGGATATTAAACAATTATATTGTTTCAATAGTTGATTTCCGATTTCCTTTAACAAATTGATAGAAATAGATTTCAAAATTTTGAAAAAAAAAAGAAGATTTTGAAAAAGGTTGTTTAAATTGAAAGTATTGATACATTTTTTGATTGCTCTTGTATCCAACAAATCGTCTATCATAAAAATAAATACATTCTTACAAGCTTATCAGGTAATCGTTCTAATTTTAATTCATCAAATCAATCACTACATCGTACTCATCCGAATTAGGCCGTGATCAAACCAAACGCTATGTACAGTAAACATGTTTACAATTAGTTTAATGAAATGTACACTGGTTTCACATTAAATTTGTTCACATTTATTCACCTTGTTTAATTACCTGTACATGAGATTTGTTCACACTATATGTCATTTAAATGTTCATCACGTTGAACCGAATGCTAGTTTTTCAGATAACTTTTTCGAGCAGTTGGGGAGGGGGAGGGGTTTTTCCTTGAAAAATATTCTGATCCCCAATTTGATCGACTGCATGTAGACAACACATGATTTAAATACATGTAAACATTGAGTTTAATCAATGGGAACGTAATTGTGTTTAGTTTACGTTTGAGTTACACTAACACAACACCGAGTTTAGGACAATGTGAACACGGCCTGATACATAAGTACGGTATTTGATTGATTTGCATTATGGTTCGAACTACAATATAAGTTAAGGTCTTTTGGACTTGATTAATTGTTTGATTGATTTGATACTTTCAGCACTATTAGGCTATTTCAAGGCAGTTAACTTTTATTTGTGAGGGAAGTTGGAGTGCCCAGAGAGATAAATCGACATTCGGTGAGATTTATGACACCCTAAGAAAATTTTCACTTTACATAGACTACCCATACATGCCGTTTTTCATTTCGATTTCAGTAACCAAATAAAAATAGCATTGTATTTTAGTTCTAATTGGCTTACTGTCGTATGCTACGTTATTAACCTGATATTACCGCTCAACAAATAAGGTTTGGTCTCCTAAAAAGTTAAATATAAAGACCATGCTTGATGAGAAAGACAACCGGATGAGGTTTAAGATGATTTCGAAAAATAATAAATGTAGACATTTTCATCTGGGACTGTTTGGTTTTTAGAAATTACTGAATTACAACATAAACGAAAAAAGAAAAATACTGGTGTTTACTTTTGTTACGGTATGACATGACTGTATATACAGGGCCTGCTTCTGGTAGTAGTAGTTGCAGGTAAGCATGGAAAGGTGATATAACAATGTATGCAATACGTCGAAATATCATTATCATCATCAACAATACTTGTATTTGTCTATTTGGTGTCATTTGATTGTCATTGTTGGTGATAATACATAGTAATTTCCAGTATAAATTGACGAAACAAAAATACTATAAAACATGGCTAATCAATAGTTGCACACATACATATAAGCAGAAAAGCTAGATTAAAAAAGTGTATCCACTGGCTTGTGTACATCGTTAATTAGTTAATACGCAAGTTATTGTACATGTTGGTAGTGTTATTTTGTTCATACAAAACCGAAAAAGGCAAGCTATAAGTTAGAATACCGTTTGTAAAAATATGTACAAACGTTTTTTTTACATGCATCATTTCATTGACTATTAAAAGAGGGACGAAAGATACCAAAGGGACAGTCAAACTCATAAATCTAAAACAAACTGACAACGCCATGGCTAAAAATGAAAGAAGACAAACAGAAAAACAACAGTACACATGACACAACATAGAAACCTAAAGAATAAACAACACGAACCCCACCAAAAACTAGGGGTGATCTCAGGTGCTCCGGAAGGGTAAGCAGATCCTGCTCCACATGTGGCACCCGTCGTGTTGCTTATGTGATTACAAATCCGGTAAATAGTCTAATTCGGTAGGTCACATTCATGAAAGGGAAGGGGATTGTAGTTACGACGTAAGGAACATATCCGATATCATTTGTGAAACGGTTATTCCATAACGGTCAACCAACTCGTGATGGCGTCCGTAAAATTTACGAAGGGATGATTTTAACTTCACCATTTGGAACTCTTGGTTTAATAGCTTCCTTGTGAGCAGTAACCCTCTTTCAAGAAAATCATGATAGGAAATGCAAGCACGGGAATATCGTATCAATTGGGAGATATATACCCCGTATGCAGGTGCTGCTGGAATGTTGCTACTTAGAAATGGAAAGTTCACAATTGGAAAGCTGAAATCATCTCTTTTGTCGTAAATTTTTGTTTTCAACCAACCCTCATTGTCAATTTCTAGATGTAAGTCAAGATATGAAGCCGACTTAACTGTATCTGTAGTATCCTTTATCTCCAATTCGATGGGATAGATGCGTTCCACATATTATATTAAGTGATATGACATTGGCTAAACTAAATAATATGGTTGAGTAAGTCATCAAAACATTTGGATAAATAGAAATTTGGTTCAGACTTCAAAATCGAATAGCATTTGAAACAAGCAAGACTTGTTTGAAATGTAAAGAACATGTGTGTGATCATGAGACAGGGAAATGTCTGAAGGGATGCTATGCTGGCTGGATATGTGACATTTGTTACACAAGCAGGTGAAGTAACGTGTACAAATGTATCTAAAAGAAAACATTTTCTTCGGCCGAAACACATTTTGGAATCACTGAAAATAATATTGAAAGAATTATTTTTATTTGTACTAGCTACATAAATTATTATTGTCCTTAAATACTTATTGTATTGAATAACTTAGAGAGAAAAACAAATGTAGCAAAAATATTAATGACCCAATAAAAAAATATATTTACCCGAGACCAGCTAATGTGATTCAAGCGATTATGATACGGTGGTTTGATACATATACCCATATAATTTTTTAAATATTTTTTTTTATATAAGAAACTATATCTGATGTTTACCCTAGTGAAGAAAGTGGTGTTTAATATATTATTCCCGATCAAATCTGTCAATGATCAGTAACTTTAAAATGTATCAGTGATACATTTGCAACGGACAGGATCACTTGAAGTTGTGATATGATTATCAACTAGACAACTGAGACAAATATCCACGAGAGATCAACATGCATTAATGAGAGAAAGTATGGTATGGCAAAACAACTTTGTTGAAGACAAGTCTCGCTGAAAGTAGTTTAAAATTCAAAATTCCAGTAGTGCCGATCAGCTTATAGTTGAAAATTTCAATATTCGAACTGTCGTGAACAGTCTCCTGGTCAAAACTATAAAACTGGAAAAGTCTTAAAAATAAGAACAAATTTACAAGAAACTCAAGCAACTTTTATAATTCTTTTGTCAAGATTGCAACGCTTGTCAAATCTTCATTGAATGAAACAAAATTTGGACAATGTCTTCAAAATCTTTTATATATAGAACACTGTCACTTTTTTAACATTTGTTTATCTAAAAAAAGATACATTTTGGCAGTCAACTTCGTCTACATGTACAGCACTTGTTGCAATAACACATATGTATCTTCTAAGTCTTGATAGAAATTGTCATCTTCATGATTTTAGAATGTCCTGACGGTAGATTTGACCTTGATTATCTGTATGAACGCCACTATCAGAATCTGGAGCCCTGTGACAAACCAACAGGCAAATGTACTCATTAATATGATGGTTGGATTGGAAAGGCATGTCAACAAAGTAAGTAATAAATATAACTTCTATATGAGGTAAAACATGCATAAAACATTATTTATTTATTTTGTTGGAGATAATAGTTTGATGTTACCGTTTGCGATTCTTATACAAATGTTGACTTGAGAATATTAATGCATACACATTTATATTTCATTGGTGAAAAGGACTAGTATATAAGAAGTTGAAAAAAGTGTTGTTTTTTATAATATGGCTTGTTTGTTTATGGTAGCGTCATTTAGTTATGTATTTATAAATAGGAATTGTAAAACAAAACGTATACAAGGTCTATAGATAAATCTATATTTAGACACTCGTTAGTTATAATTAGTTATTATAACAGTTTTAAAATACTTCATCTGTAAATAAATCCACCAGAAACATTAATTTTACTCTATTATTTATATATAATGACAGAATGTGAAGTTGGTAAATATGGAACTAATTGTAATGAGACTTGTTTGAAATGTAAAGAAAATTTGTGTCATCATGAGACAGGACAATGTCTGCATGGATGTAGTACAGGCTGGGAAGGATACCTTTGTAATACACTTAGGGTCTTAAAAGGTTAATGTTTCACTGTTTTTGCTATATCAAGCAAGAAAATTTTGCACGAAAATCAACAAGGTAGCTGAAACATATATCCATCAGAGAAAAAATTACGGCGGTGTAAGCAAGTATGAATACAGAATAACAACCTCATTAGAAACGAAATTCTCAGAAATAAGTTATCTTTCCAAAATTCAGTTTTGTACATTTTTGTGGTACAGATTTTAAAGCTAAATATCTTATCAATCTTTAAAGTTTATAAACTGTTCAATTAAAGTCAGCAAGTATGATTATTTCTTTAACGGAATACAAAAATTAATTTACATTTGAAATGGAAAGATTCTGCTCACCTGGTTTTAAAATGGTAGTAACTTGTGTTTCCATTTACGATGGAGAGTTGTAATGAAACCACTTTGGGTTTTATAATACTTTTCAAATATACAATTTCTAATAAAACCTAAAAAGGTAGACAATGTTCATCAGAGGTACGTTACCAATATTGAATCTATATAAATTTTTATCAGCAACACATGACACAATTACAAAATTCGAATACATGGTGTTCCTACGGACATTATCAAAATGAAACAACCAGAAACAATCAAGTTAAGTTGTGTCTCACAGAATCATGTACATTCCAATTTTGTCTGAAGGATGTACTTGGGTGATCTAACTAAAGATAAAATTAAATCAAGAATTCAAAATTGAAACTTCCGCTAAAGAGTATCAGTTAAGGTGTAATACCACCATTGATTTTTCCCTATTAGTCTTTGTTAAATTGGCACTTTTAAAAAAATCGTACAGTATTTACCTTTATTTCAACCAAAGAAATACTTTGCATGTGTAAAGTTCAATCCTTTCCAGTGATACAGTGAAAATTTCACACTACATTTCATTGCATATAAGAAAGTAACCACCGCCGAGGGTAGACAACCCAATTTTTACACTGTTATTTACTGGTTACCTGCTTTGGTAACTATGTAACCTTAACGTTCCAAAATATTTTATAAGACCATCAAATAAAAAAAGAATGATGCTTTCTACAACTGTAAAATTCAAGGGAACATTTTTTTAGGCCTACTTTCGTATGCAACCGGATGTGACGTACCATGATTTGGTGGTATTACACCTAAAGAACATCTAAATGTCAAATAAACTTAATGCAATTTTTTCCCCTCCAATTGCAAGTTATTTCAAGCATAACTGTCAAGTTTTGTCTCAGTCAGAACTACAGTTTCAGAGAAAATCACTATAATGTAAGGCCATATCCTACGGCAATTTCAGTCCAATTTCTTCGAAAAATCCTAATTTCAGTGTATCATTATAAAATGCAGTGTTGACTAATATCTGATCATAAACTCATGATATATGCATTCAAACAATTAAATAGAATACAAAAGACAACTTTAAGATGATAAACAATTTTATTGCACCTTTTAGAGTTCATTTGAAGGTCTGTTTTGGTCTGTTTTGGTCCATTTTTCCTCCTTCCTTCCTTTTTCATCAAAACTTGATATCTTTTGTCTAAAAAATAAAACAAATGTGATTATTTTCCCACAAAAATGAAATAAATGTAATGTTAAATCAATAATTAAAGTGTTTTAGCTGAAAGAACTGTCTCTATAAATGTTAACAGTCTACACGGAAGTTTCTATAAGCCCTTATGTGTAACTTGAGTTTTTGGTCTGTTCCCCTAGTGTGAGAAATAACGGTTCACTTTCAGTCAATCATTTATTGCTATTTGTATCAAAGTCTTTTTATTTACTCATAACAGTATATTTTTAATAGATTTACACAAAAAGTCCACTTTCTTGTATTTTACATTAGAAAATGGAGAGAAAGAGTAATAAAAAAATACCTCAAAATGTTTTTAAAAAGGGTTATGTCCCTTGGAATGCTGGTACAAAAAATAATTGGTAAGAATTATAAAGTTTAAGTATGTGAGACTGGATTCTGATGTGTATAAATCCAGGAAAAATAAGTGTTCAGATGAGTTATTGTCTGTGCAAAATGTAGACGGCACAATGGCAAATTGTAAACTTTTGCGGCCAAAACAAAAAAAAAAACATGATGATAGTTGATACATACTTTAATGCTGAAGTGTCATCTGCAGACCAATTCACATATAAGATTTTTCAACAGAATGCTCTTCAGAACATGGTTAACACTGAAATAAAAAAATTCACATGTTGTATAAACAAAACAAAAACTGTAAGGGTAATTTAAAATTTAACACGGTAATCTAAATACAGCTTCGTCTGTCCACCCATTTGACTAAGAAAACACCCGTAAACCCCCATTTCAATGCAATTTTACCTCAAACGTACTTTCTGTGTCTAAATCCATTCCGAATAGTCCATGTTTACAATGTATGAACTGGTTTATTAATAACTTTTAAAAATGAAAGTACAATAGGGTCACGAGTGCACATTTAGTTTCCCTAAATAGGTGTAATACCACCATTGATTTTTCCCTATTAGTCTTTGTTAAATTGGCACTTTTAAAAAAATCGTACAGTATTTACCTTTATTTCAACCAAAGAAATACTTTGCATGTGTAAAGTTCAATCCTTTCCAGTGATACAGTGAAAATTTCACACTACATTTCATTGCATATAAGAAAGTAACCACCGCCGAGGGTAGACAACCCAATTTTTACACTGTTATTTACTGGTTACCTGCTTTGGTAACTATGTAACCTTAACGTTCCAAAACATTTTATAAGACCATCAAATAAAAAAAGAATGATACTTTTAGACACCCAACATACATATTTACGACTCAGAAAAATTTAAGTGCATTGAAATGCAGGGTTAATTTTCTACAACTGTCAATTTCAAGGGAATATTTTTTTAAGCCTACTTTCGTATGCAACTTGATGTGACGTACCATGATTTGGTGGTATTACACCTAAAAGATCAAAATAAGCTAAACATATTGATAGGTAATGGAGCTCTTTTTTGAGATATTTGATTTATGGCAATGTTAAATATAACATTCAAATGACAACGTTACATGACAGGACTACAATACAAATAACTGGGACAGAAAAACACACAAATAATAGCTAACAAAAGGTACTAGGTTTAAAATTTAATATATCAGACGTGCGGTTTGTCCACACAAGACTAACCAGTGACGATCAGAAGAAAACTGTTCGAATGCATAAACAAGTATGTTACAGTGAATTTGTATAATCAGTGATTATGTAGAATCCCTAAAATCACTTGCTTGTTCAGGGATTATATATATTCACTAAAATTTTCAGGGATTATGTATACTCACTAGAAAAGATATCAGGGATTATACAAAAAAAATGAAAAAAAGAAATGGTTTTATTCATAAAGAAAATGAATAAAAGTCAAATAAACTATTCTATAAACATGATAAAACCTTATTAAAACATCATTACAAACGTTTACCACAATTTATTAAAATGATAACCCCGATATTTTAAAATGTAAGGCATAATTTATATAATAAAAAAGTGGACACAATATATTAAAATTATTTGCTTTACATCTGTCTTTATCAACATTTAAAGAAAAAAAATCGAACCAGATGTTTCACCCGCCTAAGAGAAATAAAGTTTTCATTAAAAACATCTGAAGGTACCTTCAAAAAAGGGGAATTAGCAACATCGAACTTGTTTGAGTAAGATACCATGTTTTGTGGACAGGCGATATCCTTTTCATACTTTTTTGTGAACAATTGCCATTATGTTTTTTTTGGGTTTCCTTTTCCTTTTTTATCCTGTGGAATTACTATGAGAATATTACACCAAATGCAAGCTTTCTCTAAAATTGATTCTATATATCAATGTTTAGTTCTGCTGTTTTTCTATACATTTAGATGCATAAGTTCTCTCAGTTTGAATTTCTTGTTCATTTAAACAAAAACTAAAAAATCAAAACCCACAAAACAGATGTTCCATTATCTTCTTCACCATTTGATTTATATGTACCACAAATAACATGCTCCGTGGATTTGAATGTCAATTTGACGCTGGCTTTTAATAAACAAACAATATTATTATCGCTATAAAGGGAATTATAATATTAATTATTTTGAAGTCTTCAACTTATCTCGAAACCTGTACTAGTTTCCTCTTTGCGTTAAAAGCAAAATTGTTTTATCTGGCAAGGAATATGAAAGAAAACAATGCTAATTTGTCTATATAATTCTTTTTATCAGACAAAGGATCCTTAAATAATCCCTGAAATCATATTATGGAATTTGTAAAATAATTTTTGAAATGGTCAGTGATTATGTAAAATCAGGTGCTTTGGAAATGCAAGCAGATCATGCATCACATTTGGTCCTGTGATGGTTTTTTTTTATATACGGTAAATAGTCTAATACGGTAGGTCAAAAATTAGAATGTTTACCGGATTTATGATAGCACGAGTAATACTAGGGGCGCCACTTGTGGACCAGGATCTGCTTATCTTTTCCGAAACCTGAGATCACCATCAGTTGTCTTTTTTTTCTTTTTAGCCATGGCATTGACATTTTATTTTCGATTAATGAGCACGACATGCATTGTACTTTTTAGAAAAAAAAGTAAAGATGTGGTATAAGTGTCAATTAGACAACTCTCTATCCAAGACACAAATTGAGAAAAATAAATATTTATAGGTCAACAATTTAAACAGGAAAATCAATTATACATCTCCTAGTTTATACGATATTCCACAGCTGGTTTTTTTCATTATTTTACATACGCAATCCCGAGTTGACTGACCCTTATCATGCTTATGGAATATCCTTTTCATAGATAATTACGTATATGCTAAAATTGTCGTTATAACAATTCCGTCACATTTTCCCCAGAATATGACCTTTCGTCTTCGGCTTATCAGGGACCTGCAATCACACAAAAATTTTGATAGAGAAAGTATCGCTCAGTCTTTATTTCGCGAAGGTCTGTTTTGTGTACTGTTGTTTTTAGGTGTTTTTTTTTAAGGTGTTGTCAGATTATTGTAAATTTATGAGTTTTAATGTTCTTTTGCCTCTCTTGAACATTAATACTCTACGTGCGTTTTTAACAAAGTCATCTTCTTATTAGCACAAAATGCGTTTAACGTTTGTAAACAAAATGTTTATTCCAATAAAATGTATTTATCTCAACTGCTTATGAACATTTTATTATACATTGTTATTACAATATCATATAAATTATCTTGCTAGCTATTAGTTTTTAAACTTATAAAACATGTAAATGTAATGATCATACATGTTCCACATTGGGTGGAAAGGAAACAGCCAAACATACATAAACGTGTTTCGTCCGCTTCGACATACGTAAATGTTGTATTTGTGATATTAAAATATAAGATGTCATTCTTTTCATGCTGTATCTCATTGCAGCGCATTATATTTGACCATATTGTACATTTTGCTTGGTTTTTTTTCTGAAGCACATCAGTCTTTTAATAAGGGGAACACATGGTGAGGTAGCAGTTATTCTGTTATAATGATTGAAATTTCAAAAGTGTGTGTACGCTGTATTTTAAAAAGGAAATTGACATCACGCTGTAAATTATGCATTTTCAACTGTGACTTTAAAGTAATGATGGTTTCTTTAGGTGTCCATAAATGTACATTTTACTTATGAACACAAAAGAATTAACTAGGTTTTTATACGTTTCTATTCAAAATAAAATTAGAAATTGTCAAAACTGGGTCAGTATCCCTTAAGTGCCTCAAAATGCAGAACACAGAAATAGTACGTTAACAAAAATCTGTATGCAGGGACATCATTACACTATATGATAAATAATGGAAAAGGAATCAACCGTAAAAAGATAACCACATCTGTGAAAATGTTTTAGCTTAGAAACGAGCTAGTATAGACATCCAGGTTTACTATATCCGCAGAAGAAGAAAGAAAAATGCCACCTTCGCCCGAAAATGCTACAATTTCCCTTCTTACTTGAAGTAAATTGGGCAATTTCACCCAAGTTATTTAAAATATATTAAACCAAATTTGGATTAAAAATTTCATGTGCGTCATTAAATATTTTCACTTGATGCAAAGAGTGTCAACAAAACAAAATATCTGCCGTTTATGTATAGTAAATTTCAACCATATAAATTATGTGAACAAATATGGCTTCAAGAGGAAAAGCTGTTACAATTGCTCCTCATTTGAAACGAATTGTGCATATTGAGCCCTTTAAATTTGATTTCTATCTAAATTGATTTAAGAATATCATGTGACTGTGTTATTAGATATCTTAACTGGATAAAAAGCGTATCAACTTTTAAGGAAAATTATGCTGATTGGCTATGTAGAACCTCAATATACTAAATGTATCCCCTTTTATTTCATATTTTACAATTCATACGTATACTCCGGATTTTAACCAATATTAGGGATCTACTCTGCGATTATGGTTAACAATTATTAAATGGGGAATGGAAATGGGGAATGTGTCATAGCGACAACAAACCGACCATAGAGCAGACATGTTGACAACAAATAGTATATGCAATAAAAAAAACATACCGAAAAGACAGATGACAAAAGTTTTATATTCAAAATAGTGTTTGGTAATTTTGTTATCTTCAAACAATAATAGATTCGCAAGAACTTCTTTAATAAGATTTTCCGAAGGAAAATCATAATTACTTGAACACACCCGCAAAATCGCGGGCATATAGAGCTTGATTGAAAGTATAACAGCTGTTGTAGGGAGAGATTTGTAAAAGATTTCATATCTGGAGAATTTCAGAAAAGGTATCAAAATGCATATGTACTTGGAAATATTTTAAGCCCTCTCTCTTGTTTTTAAAATCCGTCATTTTTTCTCTGTTAAATTCCATATACTATGGACATGCTTATACTATCAATAAAGTGTATTTGCTATTAACTATCAATATCCTCTCCTAGGCGATCACTGCTATATTATATGGAGAGTATTTATCAACGCAATAATTATTGTCCTGTCCCCGAGTACACTTATGAAAGAGGGACGAAAGATACCAAAGGGACAGTCAAACTCATAAACCTAAAACAAACTGACAACGCCATGGCTATAAATGAAAAAGACAAACAGAAAAACAATAGTACACATGACACAACATAGAAAACTAAAGAATAAACAACACGAACCCCACCAAAAACTAGGGGTGATCTCAGGTGCTCCGGAAGGGTAAGCAGATCCTGCTCCACATGCGGCACCCGTCGTGTTGCTTATGTGATAACAAATCCGGTAAATAGTCTAATTCGGTAGGTCACATTCAGGAAAGGGAAGGGGATTGTATGAAATGTATGTGCAAGTTTAAAGTCCTGTTTGACTTAAAGCGAAATCGCGGGCATTTTAAGTCATAAAGATACATGGAGACAGGACAATATTTTAAAGCCCTCTCTTTTTTCAAAGTCCGGTATTACTTTGTTTTATGTTATATTACATTATTTTTACGTTTCTGTATACTATGCGCATACGTGTCTATATTATAAATATTTAAGTGTATATAATTTTCTATTGTCTGTTTTGGTTTTTTCTCCATGGCGATCACTGCTATATCATATAAAGTCTTTATTAATTGTACCTATGCAAATTATGTGAAAGTTAAACCCGAGGTACAATAGTAGTGGTTCTTCCGATATAAAACCACGATATCATACGATTGGTTCTCAAAGTTAAAACCGGTAGTCATGTCTGGCATAAAAAGTCGGTTTGGTGACGGAATCAATATTCGAACCCCTTTATTTTCGTTTTTCTCCCTAAATAACCCAAACTGAATAGTCATACGAATGGGTGACAATAGCGACTATACCTGTTACCTATAGAACACAGAAGCATGCTGATTAATTTATTGTGGAATGAAGAGGAAGCGACACACAAAATGAGGTCTTCTCGTGTAATAGTATAAATTATACAGAACCGGAAATTTACTGATTAACTTGATCATGTAACGTTTTGCCTGTGATTTGAACAGATTGTGTGTCAATATTTATAAGACATTCATACTTATTTTGCCATTTCTCTTTCAATTTATATATCGCATAGAAAAGCAAATTATAAAATATGATTGACATGAGAATTTTATGAACATAAATTGGGTTGCACTAGTGAACTAAACTAACCTATATAAAATACCGCCTTAATTGACGTCGAACATGTTAACCTCCTGTAAAATGATCACCAACTATTGTTTAAAAAGCTCTTATCTTACAGCATAATCAAAATCCAGACCTAACGGCCTCTCGTTCTTCGGAGCAGTTCTGTGTCGGTAAATTTGCAAGTGCTTTATTTTACATACTCATGAAAAGCAAATTCAATTTAAAAAAAGCAATACGGCAAAAATAAAAGAAATGTTAAGAAATGTTAAAATTTCATGCGATTCATTTTGATATTAGTTTTGAGTCTTGCATAATATTGGAATCTAACAAACGGAGGTTTAATAGTTATCATAGAATTACATGAATATAAAGCATTCTATTAGAATATGTATCACTTTTTCCATCGTGGCGTCAGATACTTTCTATTGTTACGTTAAAATCTTACGGGAACTGTTGGGATGTCTAGTAACGGCGGACAAAAAGTGACAAGGTTTATTATGAACATCAACTTTATATATATATAGTCAACACTTTCCTGTTATATAGTGCACTACAGTTTTAATTTTTTTTTAAAACATATAAACACGCACATATTTGATAGGATGTTAGCTCATTCAAAAATTCAATTGTTTATATTGTTGATTTCCGATTTCCTTGACATGAGTGACATGAATAAATTTGAAGCTTTTTATTAAAACAGAGAAATAATGAAAAACATGTGAATTAGTATATAAGTGTCCATCCATTATTATTGCTATTGCTATTGGAAGAATGTGTAAAGATGTCTCAGGCAAATAAGTGTTTACAACATTGTAAAGCTCATGAATTGTATAATCGTTTTATTCTATTAAGAACGTTAGTATTTTCATATGTTGCTTATCCGTGTATCTTGCAATTACAAAATAGAGGTAGAAGATCCGAAGAGGACATATAAAAGAAACTAACAGAATAACAGGATTAGCACACAATACAACTCACAAAAAGCAGACAAATCCGTAAAAAAAAAAGAACAACACATCAAACAAATTTACATACAACCTACTTAGAACAGGCACAAAATATGCATATCGAGGCCATATATCTAATAGTAAAATAAATAATAAAAACTACACAGTTTATCTCGAGATGACCATGTGCCAGCTGGAGAGGAACAAGAAACCAGTGCATAATTGGAAAGTAGACCTACACTTTTATAATGCTGCTTTTCTTTACATGTACATCTGATTTGTCTATTAAAGTTTTTATGCATTTAAGAAGGTAGATGAAGGGTAAATTAAAAACGAAGATTAAGGTATTAACTTTGCCTACAAATGCAAGTGTCTGTACAGCACTATCATCTACGAAATGAATTGTGCTGCAGAAACTCCTTCAAAATAAATCTTTAAATGTATAAAAGAGAATTAAAACGAGAGTCATAGAGACAACAACCTAATAAAGAAGCAGTTAGCAGTCCAAAGCTACCAGTAGGTTTTTGATGGAGTGAAATAATCTCGCACCCGGCATCAGGCTTCTGTGTGCATCTAACACAACACCCAAGACTGAAAAAGAATAGAGGTTCATGACCTGGTACAGGCGCATTTCCGCGACAAGGTTATACATGTTTTGTGAGATATCCACCCTTCTACTAAACATATGTCCAATGTTGAATAAATAAACAGTAGAACTCACAGTAAAACAGAAGTCCGCGTCCGATGCTAGAGTAGGGGGTCAAAATACCATAGCTTAGTAAAATTTTAAAAACATCTTTTCAAGCATGTAAAATACATTCCAACTTTTTATTGGAGTTTTATTACCAACAGTTAGATTTGCTATAATTTTATTTTGATAAGAGGTCTATAGCAAGGGGTTCAATATACCACAGGGGCGTCAAAATGCCATGGCTAAGTAAAATTTTCAAACTTCAGACTCCAAACAAACTGATTGAAAGAGTTGTTTTCATCATATGAAAATCAAGCACTCTATTAGAATATGTATCCGTTAGGGGTTAAGTGTCATTTCATCATACATTTTACCTAAAGTACATAACCCGTATCGTGGCAACAATTAGTTTTAGAATACAAGTCAATGTGTTGTTTTCGGATAAAAAAAAACATGAGTGAATAAAGAATAATTACAAAATATTACGGTATCCCAACCCTCCCTTGTTTGATTAAAAATATTGAGGTGAATAACGACAGACATGTGCTTTGTATGGAATATTATACGACTCTACCACCAGCAGAGTTGTAGAAAAAGAGTATATTCACGGTTTTTTTCACAGACACTTTTCATATGATACACGGACACTTTATCATATATATGAGATCAAACGTGCAATCAAGGAGGAATGGAATACATTTCTTTTAACAAAGAAAGCTTCATTTTTATTTTGAATTAATTTTAACACCCTTTTCCATATCTCCCATAACGAAAATCAAAAGCTAGCCTACTTACCTTACTTACCTCTGAAATCTGTTTATTCATTGCTTACTTCCGAGGTTTTATTTTAAAAGTCTAAAATGTGTACGACATTCATATTTTACTTGACATGTTGTTGTTTTTTTTATAAAATGATAAAATTCTTTAATTTCTTTAGAAAAAAAAATCCCGACTGAAGAGAAGTGAATAAAAAGTGTTTTTAAACTATAAGTAAATAACTTTCATTAACTGGTATATGAGCATTTAAGTTTAATTTTGCTACCCCTTAACAATGCAAAATATACTACTTCTTCCTTGAAACATAATACAAGTTGAATACAAAACAAAGGTAACAAAGAAACAGGCCGGTAACAAACGGTGCCGGATAGATTTTCTGTACGATGAGTCAGGTGAAGGCTTATAAAGACAGCTAATACTTACCAAAACAAATTGGATGTGCAATACCGGAGCGTACTCGTCTGCATTTGTCGAATGATGCCCTTGCAGCGATGATAAAACTTAGTAAACGTTTGGAAAATTTGGGATATTGAAATTACTGATGTATAAACTTTTTTGTAATACAGTGATTAATTTTGTAAAAAACAAATTGTTTTTTAAAGACAAGAACCAATCGATCAATTTGAGATAGATAAACCCCAAACTATGATGCAAAGCCAACATCTAAATCTAACACATTCATTAAAAAAGGATATTCAAAATTATCTATTTGATCGTACATTTTTGTATAAAGTTTCCCGTTAGAAATATAGATATCAAGATCATGGAAAGGACGTTTGAATATTCATCGAGACAAGATCTACAATTTTGTCTCATAGCCGAAACCGCCCTTTGGGCAATATTGGGGTTATATCTCTTTAATGAAAATGAATGACTCAGATTTTGTAAATCAAAATAGATTCAAAAAGCAAAAAAGATTCACAAGACAAGGTATGCAAATAAGGGGAAATTGCCGAAATCATCAATCGACTCCTTATTAAATTTCCTAATTAATGGATTGGGTATGTAGCATTCAATGTGTTTGCCTATTATTTTCAATTGACAACTTTAAAAGATAGTAAAACACTTGTCGTGGTAAAAATTAAGGTGGTACCTAACACTACAGGGGGATAACTCTGTAAAGTCATCTAAAAGTTTTAATTACATTGTGTTGTAAAGGGAAAATTAAGCTTCCCAATGATCAAAATCAGTGTTTGTCAAAATGCTATATAACCAGTGTAATTTTTCTGATAAAATAGTTGGTTCAAATTTTTTGAAATTTTTATACTTTTGTCAAATGGTCAAAGTAAACTTTGTCGAGATTTTATGAAAATTAAAATAGCCAGATTTATTTTAGTGAAGGTGTTAGGTACCACCTTAAACAGCAAACCAAGATCCAGAAATCTTGCCGAAATCATTAGTAGACTCTTTGTTGGAGTGATTACCCTTATTTGACGATGTTTTTTTTTTATTTATTTTTTATTTTTAGCAAACTTTTTAAGAGATTGAAAGAAACTTTAAACGAAACAAATATCAGATTTTAAAGATTAACGAAAAAGAGATTGTTTTCATTGTCTTTGTATGTAAATCGTATTACTACGAATGTCTTGTAAAAAAATTGGGTATAAAGGAGCACTCAGGTAATCCCACATACAAAGAAATATCATTTGACAAGGATGAAATTTTAGCAAATAATAAGTCCTTCATGGCTTCAATAAACATTACATTGAACACCAAATCGGAGGACTTACCTTGTTTGTATTGGATACCAAAGCTTCATAAAATTCCGTACAAACAACGGTATATCGCTGGTTCATCTTCATGTTCCAATAAAGAATTTGCCATTATATTGACTAAAATTCTGTCCGCAGTGAAAGAGGGTCTTCAGAAATACTGTAAAACTGTTTACTCGCGTAGTGGTATTAACCATATGTAGATTCTTAAAAATTCTAAAAAACTTCTAGACAATTTTAAATCTCGGTCTTTTTCTGAAATTAGTTCTATCAAAACTTTTGATTTTTCAACCCTGTATACCACCATTCCCCATGTGAAATTGAAAAATAGCCTAAAAGAAATAATCCACAATGCCTTTCAACATACAGATGGTAGCATACACTATAAATTTATTTCTTTGGGATTTCATAAGGCATATTTCGTAAAGTAGTGACAAACAAAAAAGGTAAAACATACTACACAGAAGAACAAGTGGTCAGTATGCTGGAGTGTCTTATCGACAACATATTTGTTGAGTTTGGAGGTAGACTTTTCCAACAAATTGTCGGCATTCCTATGGAAACAAACTGTGCGCCTCTTCTTGTCGACCTCTTCTTATTTTCATATGTTCCTCCAGACACTTGTCAAAAACAAAAGGATCAAAGTTGCCAGATTATTTAATATCACTTTCAGATATATTGGTGAGGTTCTTTCCATAAACAATCCGAACTTTTCTGATTGGGTTCCACTAATATATCCCCCAAAACTAAAAAGAAACAACAGACATGGCTTCCTCCGCCTCATTTTTAGACTTATATCTCGAATTTGATTTACACAGTCATCTCAGTACCAGAACCTATGACAAACGAGACGATTTTAATTTTGAAATTATAAATTTCCCCCACCTAAGTAGCAATATACCAACTTCACCTGCAAATTGAATGTATATTTCCCAACTTATTTGATATTCAAGAGCTTGCAATTCCTACTCAGACTTTGTAAAACGTCATCAGTGTCTGAGTATAGAAAGTTCATGAACCAGGGGTATGTCAAAAAACGTCTCTTCCGTTTTCTAAAAAGGTTCATTGTTGATAAATATTCCGTATCAACTTCACAAATAATACATGATGGTCTTGATGTATATATTCTGCGTACTGATGTTGTTTATCATCTAAACAGCGTGTTCTATTGTTCTTTCATTTGTCTTTGTTCTATTAATAATCTCACTTTTACTGTTGGATTGTTTTATGTGATATCCGTTTAACGTGGCTCGGTACTTGTACATCCCGTCAATGTGTTTATATTGTCTTTTATTTTTTGGTGGTGTGTTTTGTATATGCGACTTTTTGTATTTTTCTTTGGTTCTTATAACGTGACTATGTACATTAGTATGATATTGTGCTATTTTATGTCATTATGAAATATTTCTATTATGAATTACAACATACGTTGAACCACAAACGTCAAAATCATTCAATTGCGTAGTGGAATAAACTATTGGTGGATTCTTATAAATTCTATATAACTTTTGGACTATTTTAAATCTCGGTCTATTTCAGAAATTTATTCTTACATACTTTTTTTTAACCCTGTATGCTAACATTGCCTATGTAAAATTTTAATATTGTTTGTATGTACATTAAACGACAAATATATGTGACTTATAAAACATTTTGACGTCAGACACGCAAATCAATGAATGTGTTTGTAGATAGATGTTTTTGTGTTCTGTTTAATTGTTTCTTTTAAAATTGTTAGACGATGATGACGGCTGTATCCATATGTTGACTATTTATTTGTGTCTGTTTAGTTAACGCATCGTTGTAAATATAACGGAATGTGATGAGACTGTCATCAAAGTGAGAGGGTTAGCTCTATAAAACCAGGTTTAATCCACCATTTCCTACATTTGAAAATGCATTCACCAAGTCAGGAATATGACAGTTCTTGTTTATTCGTTTTTGATGCGTTTTGTTATTTGATTTTACCATGTGATTATGGACTTTCCGAATTGATTTTCCTCTAAGTTGAGTACTTTTGTGATTTTTCTTTTTGCTTAAAGAAATATTTAGCAATACATGTTCAGCGGAACCTCTAGTTTGCATTTGCCTTGAAGCTTGATATTTTTGTTGATGCTTATTTATTGACTCTCCCCTTTTAGAATTAGCCTTTGTATTTGGTATTTTTATTTATAGTTTAATTCTATTCCTTCTTTGGTATTGGAGAAAAACATGAACACATTTTGTATATGACAACACCTGGCCATATTTATGTAACTTCCTGTATAATTCAAATGATGAATAACAATGTATCATATTTATTCATTCAGGATTTAAACAATAAACTTAATATTATATAGACCATTAAACAATTTGATTGTTTTGACGATTGATTTCCTATTTCCTGACATAATTTACAGGGACATATTTCATGTATTTATAATTTTTACATTCCATTAAAAATATTATAAAAACTAACAGGTAATAACATGTCATTTATGTTCTTGGACTTGTATTGAGGTAAGTCTGCATTATAATATATATCCAGGGTTTCCGCAATAATAATTGTGGCGATAAAAATTCGTCATTTGCGAAAGAGTTTGGCGAAAGAAATATATGTAACGATTTATTTTCCTCCATCTTGTTTATTTACTTTTTTCGATTTTCTCGGACTTTACCTGATCAGACAATACTCGGAATTCACCTTGACTTCGTTAAGATTTTGACAGAATATCATAATCAGCTGATTGCATTTCATAGCTATCGACAACAAAGGACTAATTAATAAAGGTGTTGATTGAATTGTTTGACAAAATGATATGGTTAAATGGCTTCCGGTAAATGTCACATAAAGGATTTATTCACTACTTTGCAACGCAGGTGTTGGAAGCAAACTTTTGACGTCTCCTCTCCTTTTAAAGATAGTTTAGAAAAGAAAGCTGTAGTTGTGACGAAAAATATTCAAAAGCAAGAAAGTCTCTGATTTAGGATTAGGGAGACTACTTTTAAAGTCGTTTGAGTGACACACGTGTTTCAAGCATAGTTTTACGTCTCAACTTTTTCATTTGCGATAGTCAAGAAAAGAAAACTGTCGTTATGAAGAAATATATCCAAAAGGTTTGGAACAACCCTTCGAACAACCCTTCGAACAACCCTTCGAATGAGAGTAACCCTTCAATGTAATGACTACACATGAAAAAGGGATCACTTTCATGTGATTTAAGCTTTTGTTTTGTTTTAAAACCGCTTCTTAGTACAAAGGGCACATCAGTATTTTTCTTTTAAAGTAACTTTCCCAACGAACTAGACTGGTATTAAATGATCAAAACATGTCCATGAATTTTGTTATATTCCAGGACTTATATCTTCTTTATTATTAAAGTGTAGTGGCCTCCTCATTTAGAAAAGTTTTTTTAAATACAATGATTTTGTTCCCCCTTTTAAGTTAAAATAAAATCTGTTGTTTTATAGAAAAAGTTTAGTGTTCATTCCTCACAATGTAGACTCTAAAATAAGTTTTAGAGAATAATCATGTCTACAAAATGGGACAAAATCATCTTATTTAAGGGAGAGGGGGGGGGGGTAGAAAAAAAGGTAAATTTAAAACAAAAAATATATTTATGTTAATTGGCGAAAAAAATAATAAAGTGGCGAAAAATATATGGATTTGGCGAAAGAGATGGCGAAAAAAATTATTGACCCAGAGGAAACTCTGTATATATCCTTAAAGTAATTACACGTATAGTTCATTTCTTTTCATACATATTTTTATTTACAGTAATCTCAACTGCAAAGAGTCATAAAGTTAGTTACCAATACATTTTTGTTTAGATAATACAATTTCACGAGTCAGTATAACTGAAACTAACATGCTTCCAAGCTGTGCAAAGTACCAATCAAATTTTGTAAAATGCCTAGAAAAATTAGTCATTTTGTATATAAAAAAAAGTAAAATCACAAAATCATTTTACTAAATGCCTAAATTTAGAAAATGCCTTTAACATATACAAATGCTTTCATTTCAGGTTTAAATGTAGACATCACATTCGAATCATCGTGTTAAGATATATGTAATACTAAGCTCTTTGCACGTTATACAATCCTGTTTACAAATCTTAAAATGTGAGTATATTGTCAGTTGTAAGAATAAATTTATGACTCTATTTATCTAATGTACCCTTATTTCCAGTGGCATTACTGACTGTCCGATCTCCATCTCCATCTCAGTAGCCTTACATATATCTTCTACTGTTTCTGCAGATTTAGAAAAACAGTCAATTAGATCATGTACACAACACAAGCGATCATGCACCTACACACACAAACAATTGTTGTTATCCAGTTATCACTTATTTGAAAATATAATTTGTATACTTAAAGTGAAATGTATGGTATTTCGTCTGGTTCATAAAATGATTTAACTTTGGTGGTCATGGTCATTTCTGTCGTTAAATATAATTGGACAGAGAGGTTTATAGGGATTCTTGGAAGATAAAAGTTCCGGAAGGTCTATAAAATGACGAAAAATGACTCCCAATAATTTTTGTTCGTTTCTCTATGTAATCTTACGGAATGACTTTAACTTGTTCCGTGGCACTTTCTTGAATCTGGCTTCTTTTTTGTTAATCAATAATCGAAGTATTCTGTTCATTGCTGTTTTTTTCTTTTGGTCGCGAAAGCTCAAACATATTGAATGCTTACATTATGTTACCGAAAGTTATACGCAAATTGCATATACTTGTGCAATTTCAAAATAATACGTTTTAGAAATGCATGAAGATCATTTTATGCATCCCTTAATTATAAATAGCATAACTTTTGATTAAAATTATAAAAAGCAAAAGTTATCTTCATCAAATTTTATTTTCCCCCAAACAAGGAAAGACTATATAAGGCATTAAACCAAAAAAAAATCTATTATTGAAACATGATCATTTCCTGTTACCTTCACATTTTTACAGGAAATATTTGTAACCTTTAACATCAAAATCATAAAAGAGAATATGGGAATCAATTTGATTAAAGTTGATCTTTGTATTGTAATAGAATTGTTACAACTCAACGTGTAAGGCAAGTACGTGTTTAAAACTTTATATTATAACATGTTTCTAAAATATTATCACTCCGACGAAATACAGCTACAGAAAACAAATAAACATTACATTTTACACAAAGATCTTAAAAGTGATTAAAATGAGCGTACTCCGATAAAACCAGGTTAAACTCGTGTGCTCTGAAAGGAAACGCAGTCATCGATGCACATGTTATGTCCCCAGTGCTGCTCTTAAATAAAAAATATACAAGTGAAAGACGACGATAAGTCTCATTCAATAAAGTAAAGGAGACAAGTTTTGTAATGTAGAGAACACTTTCTTATCATATATACGTACACGTGCACATTATCGTTGAATCGATGTTTTTAAGTTAAGAGTCTTTCCTGGCTAAGTACTAGTATACAACACTGGTTTTTATCTGTACTTTTACACTGCAATTATAAAATGAGCATATGTTAGTATGTATGAGCAGTTGATATTATGATATTGATATATAGATAGGATATATCAAACGCTTGAATGAAATAAGATTTCAAAAAATTCAGGTAAATGATGTACATTTACATTTGTTATTCCAGAGATTACTTCAAAGTATACATAACCTTAAGAATAAGAAACATAAATATTCATACAGTAAATAATTGTATTTAGGAATGACAAGTCAGATCTTTCAAGCATTGATATTAGCAGTCACACTGACAGGTACGTCTATGCATTTATAGAAGCATATTAAAGATAACATATCGCAATGTGTTGGTCCAGAAATTCTGGAGGAGCATTTGTTCTAGTGAAAGGGTATTGGTTTTCTATCCGTCTTTAATTATTTTGTTAACCAACAGATATTTTTAAAACAAGTTACTTTTTTAAGTTTAAGTAGCGTTCCATCTGATAACTGACCTCAAAGACTGACATGTCAACCACTTAATGTATTTTTTGGAATAGCACTATATTTGCATTACCTTAGCTGTATTTGGCAAAACTTTAGGAATTTTTGGTCTTCAATGCTCTTCAACTTTGTACTCTATTTGGCCTTTTAAACATGTTTTCATTCGAGCGTCACTGATGAGTCTTTTGTAGACGAAACGCGCTTTTGGCGTAAATAAAAAATTTAATCCTGGTATCTATGATGAGTTTATTTGTATGATATTTATGTAGATAAACTGATACGATTTCAATGTGAAATTATGCATATATTTCGATGTATAATCCCATATGCTATACTTCATCTCTAGGATTCTTCGATCATTTATTTCAAAACCAATTATTTTACATTGTATGATTTATTTTCTTTTAATGACACAAATATGAAAGTGTACATCAAACAGTATTTGTTCATTCAAAATATGGTGTGTATTACTGCATAAATTATATCTATATATATGTATAAAAAAGATACATTGTAAATCCAAGCATCGCATATCATTTCATTATGATGAAAAATAACACCAATTGATGTTTCCAATATCAAAGTGTCAAATCGGGTTTTTTAAATGTGAGAACATGAGTAAATACGACTTATAACTAAAATTGATTAACTTAGAAGAGAATTCATCCCCTTGGTCATGTCTGTAACATTTTATTTCATAACAAAAAAAAACATGATTTTGTTATGTGGAAAATGGTGGATAAGATATATACATTTTAACTTATACTGCTTGTCTCATTTTTCACATTCGTAAGTGGTTTATAATTTTACAATATAAATTGTCTATGATAAAAATTAAACTTTTTTCTGCCGGAATAAGCTACAAAAATAACGAGTACCTTTATTTTATATTTTGCTGAATAACTTGATTTTTTTAATATCAACTATAAGGGTGAGAAATATAAAACAAATGCTACTAATTAGTTGTAATTTATTTGATAATATTGTTTTATTACAGACATGCATCAAAATGAAATTTGCCAACAAATGAAAGGTATAGTATAAATATGGCATTAATCATTGAGTATTGAAAGAGGACAAAACGTAAATAAACACTTAACACTACATTCTTGATCACGATTGAAACGAAACACTTTAAGTGTATAAGCATCCGTTTATTTATACTATATATTTTCAAGGCGCTAAGTTTAGGTGGTAATGTAGTATTTTGTCCCTGTGAACTAGGTTACTCTATGTTTATCGACTTAAGTTAAAGTATCTGCATACTGTGATTAGACAAAAATACAGCTTCTTCTTACCATATTCTCCCAAGTTTAAGGATGAGTCAGGTGTAGAAAAATATGATAGTTTTTTGTACAGGTTAACCTGCGAACTTTAATAAATTTTGTATATACTGGATGATTGAAGGTCTAAACTTAAGTGGCTTAATGTTTATAAAGATTGTAGAAAAATTAAACGGTTATCATAGAAATTCAAATTACTTCAGACTATTCAAATGAAAGTACATCTGTTAACTGCTAGGTCTTTGGTCAGTGTTAGGAATAAGTGTGAATTCTATAAATGCTTTCAATATCCATCTGGACCAGATGGTGCCAACAGTTTTTAAATTACGTTATTGTTTATATCAACTAGTAACTTTCCGTCTTTAGTTTATCTCATTGTTTGCAATTATTTCATCTTTTTTACATATTCTTTTAATGTGTGCTTTGTGTTTTATAGAACTTTTTCCGTTCTAGTGCTTTGCAAAAGTAAGATAATATTCTAAATATTTAGGATGTTCGTATCCCAGGCAGAAAAAAATGGCCGTATTGGGCACAACGTTTTAGAACTTTTGGTCCGTAATGCTCTTCAACTTTGTACTTGTTTTGGCTTTCGAATCTTTTTGATTTGAGAGTCACTGATTAGTCATGTGTGGACGAGGCGGACGTCTGGCGTATTTAATTATAAACCTGGTGCCTTTTGATAGCTAGTATTTGTATGTTTCTTTGTCCTATATGTTCTCCTATTCATTGGTATTGTAGTCTTGTCATGTAAAGTTATATTTGACATTGCCATAAAAGCGGGAGGTTTAGCTAGCCACAACCCAGGTTGAACCCATATTTATTCTTCTGAAAATGTCCTGTATCAAGTCAGGGAAATGACCATTGTTATATTATAGTTTGTTTATGTGTGTGTTACATTTTAGTGTAGTGTTTCTGTTGTGTCGTAGTTCTCCTCGTATATTTGATGTGTTTCTGTCAGTTTTAGCTTGTATCACTGATTTGTTTTTCTTCATTTGATTTATGAATTGCGAACAGCGGTATAATACTGTTGCCTTTATTTATAAAACAAAATAACATATAACAGGCTATTATTTCAACTTAGTATCATTTTTATAATGAAATTTTCATGATTTCTTGTGATTGAAATTTATAAGAATTCCATGTTTATTCTGTATTATAATGTTTTGAGCGGTGCATAACACTTTCCATACAAACTATTTTGTAGAGATAGTGTTGTGCGCCGCACAGTACATTCTATTGAAATGTACTACCTTCTTTGAAAGTGTTGTGCGCTGCATAGAATACTAAAATACAGAAAACATGGAGTTTACTTGAAATTTTAAGCACAATAAAATTATGCATATTCTAAATTTAAAAATAATTCCAAGTTAAAATAATAGCCTGCTATATGTGCTTTGCTGACGAAAAATTGATCATGATAGACCTTCGATCAATCATGTTAGTTTCACATCTTTTTTTGTGATTTTATTTCCATTATGATATTCAATGAATATTTCAAAATGTGCAATTAGTTTAATGTTGAAACGTTGATCAAATATCATTCGACATAGGTCCGTTTGCGTTAGTTTCGGAAACAAACTAAATATATAGGAGACCTCCAAGTTCAGTCGTAACGTTGTATCAAGGTAACTGACATTTCAACATTAAAATATTTGCACTTTTTGAACTGTTCATTGAATATCATAAACATGATAAAGGAAATGAAAGACGAAAATTTGATATATAAAGTTAAAATACCGCGATAATAAGTCGATAGTAAATTGTGGATACAATGTATCGGTCAACCATTTTGTGATGAAAGCAGTAAACTTCTCGCTGTAATTTCACTTATTGAGTGAATAACAGCATCCGTATTTATCATGACATTAAATATCCAGTAGAGAAGCTTACGTTGTCTGTGCAAAAACAAGTCGGTATATTCTTTCAAAAAGATTATCAATTAAGGGGCGACCCAACACTATACCCTAAAAAGACTCTCGTTTATTTTTTCTTGTTTTATCTCATTGATACATGAAAAATGTGCTTAGATGCACATCATGTAACGAAAAAGATTTAAAGTGTTGTTAAAAAGACATTGCCACCCAGATGTGGCATGGGTATTAATACGTCAATTTCGGTCGATTTTTGAAGTTCCAGAAATATGTGTATAGGGGTATACATGTTGCTATCTACTGAGTTTTATAGGAATATATATCATGTACTAAAATTTTCAATTGCATAATGAAAGACTTTTTTTCAAACACACAAAAACACATGACATGTATTAACTATTTCTAACCAACAATTTTATACTATGAAGTTTATTATGTTCAAAACTGTAGTTTTTCATAAAAAGTTTCATTATAATTTTATTGTTTTTACATTTTATACTTTATCATATTATATGTAAGACCTGGTCATAAAACACAAACATTTATGGCCCTTCCTACATTTGCCTCTCTACATAAAATATGACCTCCTGGTTTTCTTTTGTAAATTTATTTTAATTTTGTCTCTTTGAAGATTCATTAAAGGAAAATGTGTAATTTTACTTGGATTAAAAGATTAAATGAAAAGCATTAGGTGTACATCTGCTCTTAGAAACAAAGTAAACATTCTGATCAGGATTTGTTAAGTTCTTGTAACGCTGCATTAAAACAGACCATGAGTTAGAGTTATATTTCTTAGATATTGTGTTCCCCCTTGATAAAAAGGACAACAAGTTGTTTAACAATCAATTCTTTGTCTGAGCTTTTATCATTTAATGTTTATAGAAGAAATGAAATGTGAAACTACAGAACAGTTCATTGGTGTAAATCATGGAGAAAACTTGATTTTGAATTGCACTTGCTTTAACGAGACGAATGGTCAATGGATAGGTCCAAATAAGTCACCAACCTTATATACGACTGCGGATAAATTAATACCATACACACAAGGAACGGAATTAAACCCATGTTTGAACAGATCAAAATTTAGAGTTTTTGGTGGATACAATATAAATAAATGCAATTTACAGATTATGAACTTTGCGTCTGATGATGAAGGTCTATATAAGTGTCAATACATAGATGCATTAACAGTTTATGTGCATGCATACAACGTTGTTGTCATTAGTAAGTAGACTCTACTGACTATTTATTTCCTAGAAGACTACAGATGGATTACGGGTTAAAACATCTTGTTATTTATGCGCGTTACCAAACGAAATATATAGAGTTTGATTTAAGCTTGATGACATTGTTTTCTGCTCTGCAAAATGGGATAGGTATATCAAAACATCTCATTCCGCGCATTATACAGATTCAATATTATTCATTTGGAAAAAAAACTTTCTTGACACAAACTCGAATCTAACACCGCAAATACCGGTAATTTTAATTAAAACTGGATGAATTCTTGAGAATAAACATTCAGCTAGAAATATTGAATTTTATACATATGCACATGTATAAATTTTTTAAAATTGACTAACACGAAAAATTTGAAATTGTTTTGATTATCATATTAGATGTAGGTCGATCGAATACTCTGGTGGTGGCGAGTTATTTGAAATTTTGACAGAAAAGAAAATGGATAGTTGTCTCTACATGACGTAGTTGCACTGATTCCCAGAAAATATTGTCTGATACTATAAATAAAGTCAATTTTATCTTATACTGCAACAATGACAAAAAATCAGAAACAATATTCGACGGTTAATTTGTATTTGTTTAAATGACTACCTACATGTATTTGTTCAAGACCAGTGAAAAGGTAATTACCAAAGTGGTTTTTTTTTCTGATAGTCGAAATATATTTAACTTGTAAGAGTTCAATTCTACAAATTATAGTCAAATTGATGGAAACTTTTTTGTACGGTCGTCTTAAAAGAGGTTGAACTCCTAAAAGTAACAATAGTATATTTATGGAACAGACGGAACACTTCAGAATAGTTTCAACCATAGCATATATAATTAACGGTAGAAGAAAACAAGTTTGAGGTTCAACATTTGGTAAAGATCAATTGTAATATAATATCAATTTAAGCAAATTTCTCACTCCTGTATACAAGTTTTACAGACAGACCTTTCTATACAATCATGATTTTTTATATTTCCTAGGATTCCCTGCATATACAAATTGCCCGAAACGCCTAACAGGTAAATAACTGTTTATAAAAAATGTAAAGTAATGACGTTTAATGGCAGTGATATACAGTTATATAAATGGACAAATTAAAATATCACAAAAGAAAAAAATATATGTTTAGATAATTATTACGAATGTATTTCGAGACAGATTTCATTTTTTTAAATACATCAAAATTAAAAGCGAAAGATGTTTAAAAATATGAGACAGCCGTAGATTTTCTTTATACAAATTCACGAATACTGTTTTCCCTTATAACTGCTTCTTTGAAATAACCCCTATCTTAGACAAAATATCATCGATAGCACAAAACACAGCTTTACAAGTCAAATTGTTTACTCATACGCTGTTTTTCGGCCAACCGATTTTCCTAACAGCTGTGAAATTTCAAGTTGTTATTATTCAATATCAGAAATAATAGGGTCGTGGTTCTTAAAAGAACAACCATATTAAAGAACTTACAATACCTTTATCCGATAAAGCGATGATTCATAAATATTTCTACAACTAACAGAACTAATTTCTGGATGCCTTTATACTATTCAGATTTACTTTTACGAGTATTATGCCTTTAGTCTTATTATTTCACAGTACTTTAAGTTAACTCAATGCTCATCACCTAGTCTAATCGGCGTTGAAACTCAATTCTGTTAGACTTTAATATTACAGATTATACTGTTTGGTAAGGTAGGATATTAAGCAAAACTGTTTTTCTTGTAAAACTAAAGAGAAAGAACTCCAAAAACCTATATTTCAGCATTCGATATAATTTGTGTTTTCTCCTTGACTTCATATTGTTTAATTCAATTTTTAGATTTATTTTGCTTTGCATCTTGTTGTTCATGTTATTGTACAATACTTTATCATGTTTATGTTAACTCAATAATCTTTTAACTTAGTTATATTTGTAACAAACAAGCAAGCCTTGTGTGATAAATTAAAAATAGCGATCCAATTAATTTTCCTATACACAGAAAATTATACGGTTTTTTTTCAGATCCTGAATTTGTATCTTCTTCTCCATACGGTTATTGTTGGATAATAATGGGTAGTTTGGTTGGATTATTGGTAATATGCTTTGTCACGTCACATATTTGCTGCTGTTTAAATCGTGCAACGAAATCAAGTCTTGTAATATCCCCAGAAGTACAGTATGACGAAATAGGAACAATAAATTATAATGATGTCGTTTTAGAACCAATATCTTACGTCAATCAACAAACCACATCTAGAGTCTCCGATAGCAACAACAGTCTCTTTCGAGCTAACGTGGAGAGCTCAGAAGAAAGTTCTTTTATACGACAGTCCAATTTAACACTAAATAATGACGATTATGAAAACCCGTATCATACAATCAATCCTGCAAATATTGAAATTCATCAATATAGTAACATTCTGCTAAACAATTATCAAAACACAACTATATTTCCTGTATGCACCGGGACAAAAACTACAAATAATTCTAAAGCAAAAGATTACAATAATTGGCTTGTTATTTATATAAAAGAGAAATGAACTCAGTGTAGAACTGTAGTACGATTTTCTTACAGGTTTTAATCAATTCAGTGTTTAAATAAGTGGTAAAGCTTGAAAATTTATTTTAAATCAAAACAACTTACAAGGGGAGTCTGATGAACACAAATTGGTCAGAAACTAATTGATTCAAGGGTAAACGAGTTCTTATATTCATGCATTGTCGATAAGTGGGCAGGATTATTTTTTTACTTATACATTTTAAATAGTGTATGATGTCAACAGTACATTCAAAGCTGTAAAAACGTTTATGATATCTAACTGTTCTTGTTTTAAATGACGTGTATATATTATTCAAAATGGCTGAACTAGGTGGAGACGTATTCAAACGTAAATTAAAAGAAAAAAAAGTGAAAGAAATGAACATTCAAACATACATAGATACGTTATATTATAGAAGACTGTATCTAACGAGACGATATATGTACATTGACTAGCTATATATGCAAATGCAATAAATAATTCAATTTCGAGAAATGAATGCGACCTGCACCTGGATCACAATTCCGAACGTTTTAGCATAGGAATAACCCGTAGCTCTATGGTCCGCAAATTGGCAATAAAATGTCACAAGGTGACAAAAACGGACAGACTAAAACAAAACAAGGAACAACACATAAAACACATGTACATACAACCTCCTTAGTACAGGCAAAAAATATGCATATCGAGACCATATATCTTATAGTAAAATCATCCATTAAAACTACACAGTTTATCTCTAAGCAAGATGACCATGTGCCAGCTGGAGAGGAACAAGAAACCAGTGCATAATTGGAAAGTAGAGTAGAGAAACCTACACTTTTATAATGCTACTTTTCTTTACATGTATATCTGATTTGCATATTAATGTTTTTTTTTATGCATATAAGAAGACAAATGAAGGGTAAATTAAAAACGAAGATTCAAGTATCAACTTTGAATACAAATACAAGTGTCTTTACAGCACTATCATGTTCAACATGAATAATGCTGCAGGAACTCTTCAAAATAAATCTTAAACTTTAACCGCCTATAAAAGAGAATTAAAACGAGAGTCATAGAGACAACAACCCAATAAAAGAGCAGTCCAAGGCTAGGAGTAGGTTTTTGATGGAGTGATATAGTCTTGCACCCGGTGGCAGGCTGCAGCTGGCACCTAAACAATAATGTATACTAGTTTGCGAAATATTTGCCACACTAAACTCCTAAACATACGTATAAACCAAAATAAAATAAAACACACAAGACTGAAAAAGGTTAGAGGTTAATGACCTGGTACAGGCGCAAATATGCGGTAGGGTTATTCATGTTTTTGTAAGATATCAACCCTTCCACTATTCATTTAGCCAATTAATAAATACACAACAGAACTCGCAGTAAAATTCCGTTTAACAGAAGTTCGCATTCGATGTAAGAGTAGGTAATTGACGAAAATCAGCAGTGATAATGATTAACATTAATTAACAAAGGACTACTAGCAGCTACTGACTTGATACAATGTAGCTCCAGACTACAAATAAACTTATTAAAAGATTTGTTTTTTGTCATAATAAAATCAACCACATACCCTACCGTAAGGGGTTAAGTGTCATCTCATCATACATTTTACATGAAGAACATAACCTGTATCGTGCCAACAACTAGTTTTAGAATACTTGTCAATGTGTATTTTCGAATACAAAACCCCATGAGTGAATCAATACTAATCCCCAAATTTTGCAGTATCTCAATCATCCCTTGTTTGATAAGTTAATTAGCTATTGCAGTGAATAACGACAGACGTGTGGTTTGTATTGCATATTAATTCTACATTCTACGACTTTGCCATCAGAAAAAGAATACATTTACGGGTGTTTCACATACAATTTTTAGATGATACACGGACATTGTTTAGTTGTTACATGGATTTTATGAATAAAATCACTCGTGCATGATCAGTGAGTTCAGAGGCACTTTAAATTTCAATTAAATTTTTAACTTTTTGTTTCACCGACATACTTCCTGTCTTTTTAATTCAAATATTCACATTTGCATAAATAACTATGTTTTTTTTTCCAAACAATTCCAGTATATTACTTTTATCAGTACACCAAGGGATTGAACATTCAACTTCAAAAGGGGGGGGGTTATGTTTTTTTTTTTTCTAAAAAAAATATTCTGATCCCCAGTTATATGAGAAAAAAATATATTTTGGTCAAGCAGATGACAAAATAATGTTCTGATTCCTGTTTTCCGAATACCGTAAAAGTGCTAATTTCGGGAAAAAATATTAGGGTTATAGCGTTGACAAAACTATATAATGTTCTCATTTAAAAAAAAACTCTTATTGAAGCTATTATAAATGATCGTTTCGTATATGTATTCTTTTTTCCAATAGTGAGAGGACTTTTAAAAGAACATTTTTGTTAAATGCTCAAAGTAAAACAATGCTTGTACCGACGTTTATATTTCAGTAAAAGGGACAAGAAATATACATGATATATATATAAAAAAATCAAATCTAATCAAAACATAAAATCCCTATCAATTCAACAATGCTTGAGTGATCGCTTAAATGAATAGTGTCCGTGTAAAACGTGTTCAAATATGCAACAAATTTGAAAAAAAAAATCACAAGCTTAGTAATCAACACTTCTGTGTTGACATGGATATCAATAATGTGGTCAGTTTTTATAAATTTCCTGTTTACAAAACTTTGAATTTGTCGAAAAACTAAGGATTTTCTTATCCCAGGCATAGGTTACCTTAGCTGTATTTGGCACAACTTTTTGGAATTTTGGATCCTCATTGCTCTTCAACTTTGTACTTGTTTGGCATTATAAATATTTTGACATGAGCGTCACTGATGAGTCTTGTATAGATGAAACGCGCGTCTGGCGTACTAAATTATAATCATGGTACCTTTGATAACTATTTACACCACTGGGTCGATACCTCTGCTGGTGGACGTTTCGTCACCGATGGTATCACCAGCCCAGTAGTCAACAATTCGGTGTTGACATGAATATCAATAATGTGGTCATTTTTATAAATTTCCTGCTTACAAAAGTTTGAATTTGTCGGAAAATTAAGGATTTTCTTATCTCAGGCATAGATTACCTTAGCCGTATTTGGCACAACTTTTTGGTATTTTGGATCCTCATTGCTCTTCAACTTTGTACTTGTTTGGCTTAATAAATGTTTTGACATGAGCGTCACTGATGAGTCTTGTGTAGACAAAACGCGCGTCTGACGTACTTAATAATAATCATGGTACTTTGATAACTATTTACACCACTGGGTCGATGTCACTGCTGGTTGACGTTTCGTCCCCGAGTGTATCACAAGCCCAGTAGTCAACATTTCGGTGTTGACATGAATATCAATAATGTGTTCATTTTTATAAAGTTCCTTTTCACAAAACTTTGAATTTGTCGAAAAACTAAGGATTTTCTTATCCCAGGCATAGACTACCTTAGCCGTATTTGGCACAACTTTTTTGGAATTTTGGATCCTCATTGCTCTTCAACTTTGTACTTGTTTGGCTTTATACATATTTTGATATGAGCGTCACTGATGAGTCTTTTGTAGACGAAACGCGCGTCTGGCGTACTAAATTATAATCCTGGTACCTTTGATACATGTAACTATTAACCTATGTCACCATTTTGGAAGGTAAGCTGCAATTGGATCATATTATGACACGTGTTTGTGACACATCCTGATCCAAAATATAAGAGGCTTATAAAACCTATCAGCATTACAATTTTAATTTACAAAAAAAAAATCAAAAATCTATACTTATATATATCTATTAACAAGACAAAATCTATTTGTTCATAACATTTGATTCTTTAAATTATAGAAAATTCGTTAATTTTATACATTTATATTGTTATTGAATTCATATATATTGAATTAAGATACATACATATGATTTTTCGTACATAAATGACAGGGCATCATAAGCCTCTAAAGGCTGGTTTGTATATATATACATGCCAATTGACTACTTATGTTTAAAATTGTAATATTATACATTGTATGTCATGTATATGTACCAAGTTGTACTCTAAAATAAAAAATATATATCTATCTATATTGAAATAATATATATTGAATTCATATAAATGAGATCAAACGTACAATTTTATTATTTTTAAGGTGGAATGGAATACATTTTCTTTCAATAAAAAAAGGTTAATTTTTATTTTGAATTAATTTCAACCCCCTTTTCCGTGTTTCCTAAAATGAAAATAAAAAGTTAGCTTGCTTACATCTTAAATCATTTTCAAACATTCTTACTTGCGAGGTTGCATTTTAAAAAGTCTAAAATATGTACGACATCCAACTTTTTTTATAAAATTATTAAATTCTTTATTTTTTTTTAGAAAAAACTCTCGATTGAAAGGAAGTGAAAAAAAAACTGTGTTTAAACTGTTATCATATAATTTCATTAACTTGTAAATGAGCATTTAAGTCTAATTTTACTACCTCTTATAAATGCAAAATATACTACTTCTTTCTTTAAACATAATAAAAGTTGGATACAAAACAAAGGTAACAAAGAAACAGGCCGGTGACGGGTAGATTTTCTGTACGATGAGTCAGGTGAAGGTTCAAGGCGTCAGGTAATACTTACCAAAACAAATTGGATGTGCAATACCTGAACGTACTCGTCTGCACGTAGATTTACATATTCACGAATGATGCCCTTGCAGCGATGATAAAACTTAGTAAACGTTTGGACAAATTTGGGATATTACAAACCTTGATGTGATATCTTTAGTAATACAGTGATTAATTTTGTAAAAAACAAATTCGTTCTTTAAGATAAGAGCAAATCGATCAAGTTGAGATAGATAAACTCTAAACGATGGTGCAAAGACCACATCAACATCTAACACATTCATTAAAAAAAAGGAATTTCAAAATCATCTATTTTATCGTACATTTTTGTATAAAGTTTCCCGTTAGAAATTTAGATATCAAGATCATGGAAAGGACGTTTAAATATTCATCGCGATAAGATCTACAATTAAGTCTAATAGCCGAAATCGCCCTTTGTATCCTTATTGAGCAGTATTGGGGTTATATCTCTTTAATGAAAATGAGTGACTCTGATTTTGAAAATTAAAATAGATTTAAAAAGCAAAAAAGATTCACAGGTATGCAAATAAGGGAAAATTGCCGAAATCATCAATCGACTTCTTATTAAAGTTCCTGATCTGTAATGGATTGGATATGTAGTATTCAACGTGTTTGCCTATTACTTGGCAATTTTAAAAGATAGCAAAACACTTGTCGTGGTGAAAATTAACCAGCAAAACAAGATCCAGAAATATTGGCGAAATCTTTAGTAGACTATTTGTAGGAGTGATTACCCTTATTTGACGATGTTTTTTTTGTTTTTTTTTAGCAAACACTTTAAAAGATTGAAAGAAACTGTAAACGAAACAAATATAAGATTTTAAAGATTAACAAAAAAAAATATTGTTTTCATGAATAATTTTTTAGAACACAATGTTATAGAGTTCCATTGTTGAGGTAAAGGAGGCACCAATACATTTTCTGCAATTTAAAGACTAGTCAGTATTATTTGTGATGTAGCTCTTTTCCGTCTTTCAAACCAGTAAGTTCGGAACCTTTACATGAGGAAAAGAGGATTTGATTTTGCCAATAAAGGAATTGATGCAATCAATATCTGCAACGGTCTACATCACAAGGAGGTAACATCTAACATTCCTATTTATTTCCAAATCAGTCTGCTCCTATTGTATCCTACATTTACACCAAAACCATTGCACCTAAAATATTTAACTACATGTATTAACAAGCATTGCAGGACCTTGACTTAAAACAACACCTAAAAAACCTCCGACATGTGACTGTTCCACTCGCCTTATAATTACAGCCCCTCTGGTCATGTTATAACTGGGGATCTAAACATAATTCAACATGAAAATCTCCGAAAGGTGATTGCTCATGGTGCTAAGTTTAGAGAACCCCAACACATCAATTGGAACCATAACTTCAAAATAATTATGGATTCCATTGAGAACTACGGTAGAGCATGGGCTAAGCGAGAAGAAGTTGAACTGGACACTTTGTCAGAATGGGTTAAAACTATCAGGTATTTGATAAAACGTCGCATTCATAAGTTGAAAAACTGTGTGAACGATTGACCAAAGTCCGTTTTTAGAGACAAAGAGGCCATAAAATTTCTATCATCTCTTCATGATAAGTATGTTGTTGTTCCTGCGGACAAAGCTTCAAATAATATTGTCTTTGTATGTAAATCGTATTACTACGAATGTCTTGTAAAATAATTGGGTATACAGGAGCACTCAGGTAATCCCACATACAAAGACATATCATTTGACAAGGATGAAATTTTAGCAAATCATAAGTCCTTCATGGCTTCAATAAACCTTACATTGAATACCAAATCGGAGGACTTACCTTGTTTGTATTGGATACCAAAGCTTCATAAAATTCCGTACAAACAACGGTATATCGCTGGCTCATCTTCATGTTCCACTAAAGAATTGTCCATTGGAATGACTAAAATTCTGTCCGCAGTGAAAGAGGGTCTTCAGAAATACTGTAAAAATGCGTAGTGGTATTAACCATATGTGGATCCTTAAAAATTCTAAAGAACTTCTAGACAATTTTAAATCTCGGTCTTTTTCTGAAATTAGTTCTATCAAAACTTTTGATTTTTCAACCCTGTATACCCCCATTCCCCATGTGAAATTGAAAAATAGCCTAAAAGAAATAATCCACAATGCCTTTCAACATATAAATGGTAGCATACGCTATAAATTTAATACTTTGGGATTTAATAAGGCATATTTCGTTAATAGTGACAAACAAAAAAGGAAAAACATGCTACACAGTAGAACAAGTGGTTTGTTGAGTTTGGAGGTAGACTTTTTCAACAAATTGTCGGCATTCCTATGGGAACAAACTGTGCGCCTCTTCTTGCCGACCTCTTTTTATTTTCATATGAATCGGAGTTCCTCCAGATACTTGAGACAAGAGGATCAAAGTAGCCAGATTGTTAAATTTCACTTTCAGGTATATTGGTCATGTTTTTTCCATAAACAATCCGAACTTTTCAGATTTGGTCCCATTAATATATCTCCCAAAACTAAAAAGAAACAACATACATGGCTTCCTCCGCCTCATTTTTAGACTTATATCTCAAATTTGATTTACACAGTCATCTCAGTACCAGAATCTATGACAAACGAGACGATTTTAATTTTGAAATTATAAATTCCCCCCACCTAAGTAGCAATATACCAACTTCACCTGCATATGGGATATATATTTCCCAACTTATTCGATATTCAAGAGCTTGCAGTTCCTACTCAAACTTTGTAAAACGTCATTAGTGTCTGAGTAGAAAGTTGATGAACCAGGGTTATGTCAAAGAACGTCTCGTCCTTTTTCTAAAAAAAAGATTATTGTTGATAAATATTCCGTATCAACTTAACATGTAATACATGATGGTCTTGATGTATAGATTCTGCGTACTGATATTGTTTATCATCTTAACAACGTGTTTTATTGTTCTTTCATTTGTCTTTGTCCTATTATTAATATTACTTTTACTGTTGGATTGTTTTATGTGATATCCGTTTAACGTGGCTCGGTACTTATACATCCCGTCAATGTGTTTGTATTGCCTTTCATTTTTTGGTGGTGTGTTTTGTATATGCGACGTTTTGTATTTTTTTTCTGTTCTTATAACGTGACTCTGTACATTAGTATGATATATTGTTCTTTTTTATGTCATTATAATATTTCTATTATGAATTACAAAATATTTTGAACCACAAACGTCAAAATCATTCAATCGCGTCGTAGAATTAACCATTGGTGGATTCTTATTAATTCTATATAACTTTTGGACTATTTTAAATCTCGGTCCATTTCTGAAATTTATTCTCACATACTTTTTTTTAACCCTGTATGCTAACATTGCCTCTGTGAAATTTTTAAATTGTGTGTATGTACATTGAACAACAAATATATGTGACGTATAAAATTTTCTGACGTCAGACACGCAAATCAATGAATGTGTTTGTAGATAGATGTTGTTGTTTTCTGTTTAATTGTTCCTTTTAAAATTGTTACATGATGATGACTGCTGTACCCATATTTTGACTATTTATTTGTTGTGTCTGTTTAGTTAACGCATCATTGTAAATATAACAGAATTTGATGAGACTGTCATCAAAGTGAGAGGGTTAGCGCTATAAAACCAGGTTAAATCCACCATTTCCTACATTTGAAAATGCATGTATCAAGTATACTATTTGACAGTTCTTGTTTATTCGTTTTTGATGCGTTTTGTTATTTGATTTTACCATGAGATTATGGACTTTCCGAATTGATTTCCTCTAAGTTGAGTACTTTTGTGATTTAACTTTTTGCTTAAAGACATATTTAGTAATACATGTTCCGCGGAACCTCTAGTTTACATTTGCCTTGAAGCTTGATATTTTTGTTGATGCTTATTTATTGACTCTCCTCCTTTTGGAATCAGCCTTTGTATTTGGTATTTTTATTTGTAGTTTAATTCTATTCCTTCTTGGTATTGGAGAAAAACATGAACACGTTTTGTATATGTCAACACCTCGCCATATTTATGTAACGTCCTGTATAATTCAAATAATGAATTACAATGTATCATATATATTCATTTAGGATTTAAACAATAAACTTAATAGTATATAGACCATTAAACAATATGATTGTTTTGACGATTGATTTCCTATTTCCTGACATAATTTACAGGGACACATTTCATGTATTTATAATTTTTACATTCAATTAAAAATATTATAAAAGCTAACATGTAATAAAATTTCATTTATGTTCTTGGACTTGTATTGAGGTAAGCCAGCTTTAGAATATATATCCTGAAAATAATTATGCTTAAACATGTAAGGCAAGCTACAGTTTAAACAAGTATAGTTCGTTTCTTTTCATACATTTTTTTATTTACACTAATCTCAACTGCAAAGAGTCATAAAGTTAGTTACCAATACATTTTTGTTTAGATAATACAATTTCACGAGTCAGTATAACTCAAAGTAACATGCTTCCCAGCTGTGCATAGTATCAATCAAAATTAAATAACATTATATAACAAACATCAAAACAACTAATACAAGAAGACAAAATGTCAACAATAATGACAACGCGAAATTGACTGCCAATCTTCTGTAGCTGATAGAATAAAAAAAAAAAAAATGAAGTGATATCATGAAATGATTTTATGCATGACGATGGCTATTCCTTTAGTTTGATGTACATCTACGAATATGAGGTACATTCCTTATTTGATATGTCAATTTTTAATGCTATGTTCTAAAAACCATACTGAAGATAAGATTGTAAGTCTTAAAAATCCCATCCAATTGTTTAAAGTGATCAGGATTGAGGAAATTCTGCTCGACAATGACACCAAGGTATTTTTGTTAGAGTTTGTGCTACTCAGTTTTGAATAATGTTGCTTTGTTTACTATTGTTTGTCTTTTTGTTTTTTTGTTTTGTTTCTTTCTTTTCATGGAGGTGTCAGCTTTCTTTTCTGATTAAACGTATTTTGGTATCAAGGCAACTTTGTACAAAGTTAATTTCCTTATTGAAATTCTAAATTTGCATTTTTTTTTAAATTTTTGCTGAAATATCCTATGACCTTGGCTATGCTGTGTATATGTTACAGGCATTTTCTAAATAAAGGCATTTTGTAGAATGACTGAATTTTCAGGCAATTTATAAATTGCCTACTCTTGACAGGCATTAAACAGAATGACTAAACATACCCAGTAGTCATTTTATAAGATGGTATTTTTTGCAGTGGATTATTCTGGATAAAGGCAAAGATTTAAGACTGCCGCTTGCCTATCTGTAGCATGGGTTTAGCGATACAACGCGGTTTATGAATGTGATGTCAGTATATGAGTATCTTTATATTTACTGCCTAAAAAAAGCAGTAATAGGTACATCAGCCATTATGGGCAGATGTGATTCACGGAGTTCAGTCCATTGAAGGGTATAAGCCAAAAGATACTAGTCAAACTAATCATAATCTGTAAATTGAATCTTCTGGGAACATATGAAAAAAAGATATGCATGTGTGATGTATGTGCACATTGCGAAACCCAATGTTGTTGAATGTTAAGTGATTTATCAAAAATAGTAATGGAAGTGCTTAATTAGAGATAATCCATGTTTATCTAAATATGGTGGAAGTGCAAAAAACAGATTTTTGAATCAATCAATGTATTTGCAAGAAATACATGGACAAATATTGTGATCAGTTCTATCATCCAAACATTTAGAGATTTTATAAATAATAGTCAAGTTATGTGCTTGTGTTAATTTGAATTAATTAAGTAAAATTTATTCTGGATTATTTCAACTCTTGTTTTTTATTTCAGTAATTATCATAAATAAAACTGCTCCGGTGTCCAACGCTTTTAATTTGTTAAATGCCTTTCAATTTTTGCAGGCATTTTGTAAAATGCCTAGAAAAATTAGTCATTATGTTTATAAAAAAAAAGTCAAATCACAAAATCATTTTACTAAATGCCTAAATTTAGAAAATGTCTTTAACATATATTTAAGGTTTAACTGTAGACATCAAATTCGAATCATCGTGTTAAGATATATGTAATACTACGCTCTTTGCACGTTATACAATCCTGTTAACAAATCTTAAAATGTGAGTATATTGTCAGTTGTAAGAATAAATTTATGACTCTATCTAATGTACCCTTATTTCCAGTGGCATTACTGACTGTCCGATTTCCATCTCCATCTCAGTAGGCTTACATATATCTTCAACTGTTTCTGCAGATTTAGAAAAACAGTCAATTAGATCATGTACACAACACAAGCGCTCATGCACCTACACACACAAACAATTGTTGTTATCCAGTTATCACTAATTTGAAAATATAATTTGTATACTTAAAGTGAAATGTATGGTATTTCGTCTGGCTCTTAAAATGATTTAACTTTGGTGGTCATGGTCATTTCTGTCGTTTAATATAATTGGACAGAGAGGTTTATAGGGATTCTTGGAAGATAAAAGTTCTGGAAGGTCTATAAAATGACGAAAAATGAATCCCAATAATTTTTGTTCGTTTCTCTATGTAATCTTACGGAATGTCTTTAACTTGTTCCGTGGCATCTTTTTGAATCTGGCGTCTTTTTGGTTAATCAATAATCGAAATATTCTGTTCATCGCTGTTTTTTCCTTTGGTCGCGAAAGCTCAAACATATTGAATGCTTACATTATGTCACCGAAAGTTGTACGCAAATTGCATATAGTTGTGCAATTTCAAAATAATACGTGTTAGAAATGCATGAAGATCATTTTATGCATCACTTAATTATAAATAGCATAACTTTTGATTCAAATTATGAAAAGCAAAAGTTATCTTCATCAAATTTTATTTTTCCCCAAACAAGGAAAGACTATATAAGGCATTAAACCAAAAAAATAATCTATCATTTCCGATTACCTTCACATTTTTACAGGAAATATTTGTAACCATTGACCTCAAAATCATAAAAGAGAATATTGGAATCGATTTGATTAAAGTTGATATTTGTATTGTAATAGAATTGTTACAACTCAACGTGTAAGGCAAGTACGTGTTTAAGACTTTATATTAGAACATGTTTCTTAAATATTATCACTCGGACGAAAAACAATGACAGGACAAAAAATAACAATACATTTTACACAGAGATTTTAACAGTGATTAAAATGAGAGTTCCCCGACAAATTCAGGTTAAACTCGTGTGCTCTGAAAGGATAAGAAGTCATCGGTGCACATAGTACGTACTCAGTGCTGCTCTTAAATCAAAATTATACAAGTAAAAGACGACGATAAGTCTCATTCAATAAAGGAAAGGAGACCAGTTTTGTAATGCAGAGAACAACTTATTATCATATATACGTGCACATTATCGTTGAGGTTGAGAGTCTTTCCTGGCTATGTACTAGTATATCACACGGGTTTTTATCTTTACTTTTACACTGCAATTAAAAAATGAGAATATGTTAATATGTATGAGCAGTTGATATTATGATAAATCAAATGCTTGAATGAAATAAGACATTTTTTTTATAGATGCAGGTAAATGATGTACATTTGCATTTGTTTTTCTAGAGATGACTTCAAGTATACATAACCTTAAGAATAAGAAACATAAATACTCAAACACAAAATAATTGTATTTAGGCATGACAAGTCAGATCTTTCAAGCATTGGTATTAGCAGTCACACTGACAGGTACGTCAATATATTTATGTAAGCCTCTTAAAAATAACATATCGCTGTTGGTACAGACATTCTGGAAAAGTATTTGTTGTAGAAAAATGATAATGCTTTTCCATCAATCCTCAACTATTTTGTTGACCAACGGATATTTAACTAATACCTCTTGTGTATGAGATTACAATCTTTCAATATAAATGTAGGTTGCAAATTTTACAGTGAGGTCAGAGAGCGTGCTAAAATCAGAAGTGTTAAGTGATAAATTAATGAATTGTGTTTGAAGTTCGTCATTGCACCAAAGTTCTAGTAGCAAGTCAGATTGTCAGTTTAAGGTCCTGATTTAAGTAATGGACATTATTAATTGGTATGCAAATGGATGTAACATCCTACATTGATAAGTCTTGATATACTTGCGAGTTTAATTATGTATGGTGGAATTTGGATAGTAGATATTGGTCATATTATACACTACTAGTATTTGCATATTTAAATTTAGGACATACAAGTACAAAAAACGCTTCTGTCTTGACAGCTTCTGGACATGTGAATAACAGAGGTATAGTTTGTCAAATGAAGAAAAGTGCTATATATTTCCTACGACTATTCTTTGTGTACTTGTATACTTGTGTGTCCATAACATAATTTGATATCCCTCTCTTTTATTTTGTATAAAACAAATAAGAAGCGTTCCTTTCTGAAGCCTGACCTCAAAGACTTGCACGTCAACATTACAACCATTTATTTCAAAACCAATTGTTTCACATTGTAGAACATGTTTGTTTTAACTTCATCAATATGAATGGGCTTATCAAACAGAAGTAATTCATTTAAAATAAAGTGTGCAGTACTGCGAAAATTAGAAATACATATGTATATAAAATAAATCACAACTTTAAATCTAAGTCTCTTATATTATTTCATTCAGATGATAAAGAACGTTAATGTTCGTTTCTAATGTTTAAATAAAATTGAAAATGAAAATGTGGAATATGTCAATGAGACAACAACCCCACCAAAGAGCAGACAACAACCGAAGGACATTAATGGGTCTTTGAAACTGCGATAACATCCAGCGCCCGGAGGTGGTTCTCAGCTGGCTCATTAATAAAATTATATAGTACTTCAGTGCAAATGAACGTCACACTAAACTCCAAAACATATGAATCAACCTAAATATAAAAAAACATACAAGACTTACAAAGGCCAGAGTCTGCTGCTTTTGGACAGGCGCAAAAATGCGGAGGGGTTTAACATGTTTTGTGAAATCTCAACCCTAACCCTATATCTTTAACCAATGTAGCATAAAGAAAGACATAGCAATACACACAGTAACAGGAATGTGTCCTCAATACACGGATGCCCCAGTCACACTATCATTTTCTATGTTCAGTGGAACGTAAAATTAGGGTAAAAACTCTAATTTGGCATTAGCATGAGAAAGATGATATTATAGGGAACATGTGTACTAAGTTTCAAGTTGATTGGACTTCAACCTCATCAATCACTACCAGTACCTTGACCGAATACTTGGAACAGGACAGACGGACGAACGGACGAACGGATGCACAGACCAGAAAACATAAGGCCCATCTACTATCGTAGGTGGGGCATTAAAATTAGTTAATAAAACCCGAGTCCGATGTCAGAATAGGTAACAAAAGAAACTTCGTTAAATGACAATGATACATGAATTAACAACGAACTACTAGCAGTTACTGACATGCCAGCTCTAGACAAAATTTTAACTGATTGCAAGATGAGTATAGTTAATATATAAGTATCATACCATCATAAAATATATGAGAAGAACATAACCCGTATTATTCAAACAACCGGTTATAGAATATATGTGTTCATATCTGATGCAAAGACCTCATGAGTGAATCAATATCAAAATATGCAATCCTTAATGACCTGACAACAGTATCGTAACTATATCCCTTACAAACAAGTCTGTTTAAATGTTTGGTTAGTTTTTGAGGTGAATGCCGACATTTTTGTGCTTTGTAAAGAATATTAACCAAAAAAATTGAATGCGAAATATCTAAACGTTTAATATGTCTGCATGTTGATTTATATTTACGAATGATGTCCTTGTACCGATGATGATATTTAGTAAATGTTTTGACTAGTTTGTTATATCGATAACTCTGGTGTAATAATTTTTCAGTCATATAGAGATTTCTTTCGTTGAAATCAAATACATTGTTACATACACGAGCGAATCGAACAAGTTGAGATATATAAACACCATAAGATGATGACAAGTGAACGTCATCATCTAATAATGGATTTTAACAATAGGAACTGAAAAATCGTCTCTTTTATCATTGACTGCCAGTATATTATCCTAATATCTCAAAGTGTTATTCAATTTATGAATCAGGTGTTGTTTTGATGGGTCTTTACTGATTTTAATCATAAATTGTAACTCATAACTTTGCAGAAACAGGTCCGCAATAAGTGTTGCACAGTTAGTCACCAAGGGAATTCCGATAACCTGACGATATACGGATTCTCTATAGCGAACAAAATATTTTTTTTTAATCAAGGGCAGTTATACATGTTGTTATATCAAATGAGGTCCAATTGACAAAGTTCTTTTGTTTGTTGTTACTAAAAAATGACCAAAATCTAAAATGTCTTTTTATCAGAAATGTGAGTACAAGAGCATGAGATAATTCAACATTAAACATGACAGATGAATAACTTAGAAGTGAATTCCTCCCCTTTGTCTTGTCTCTTTAAAAAAAATACCGGATGATAAACAAATCGTCTTTTGTTCTACAATCAGGAATATGACAGTTGTTTTCTATTCAGTATATTTGTTTGAAATTTCGATTTTTTAATTTGATCAGAGACTGTCCGATTTGAATTTTCCTTGCAGTTCGTATTTTATCTTTTATTTTATTTATCTTATGAATGAAAACTGTTATATTCCTGTCTTGGTACAGGGATTATTTTATGTAGAAAATGGTGGATTACCATCCTTTTTCACATGTGTAAGGGGGTTTATATTTTTCCAAATAAAATTGTCTTTGACAAAAATCAAATCTATTCTGCCGGAATATGCTACAAAAGCAATGATGATTTTTTTGGCTAAGTTACCCCAATGTAATACATATTGACTATAAGGGTGAGAGATTTATAAAAAAAAATTAGTACTTATTAGTATATAACATATTTGATAATATCAATTTCATATTTTCAAGGTTTCATTATAGACATGAATCAAAATGAAATGTGCCCAGAAACGAAAGGTATAGTATAAATATGGCATTTCTCAGTTTGTACTGTAAGGGAACAAAACAGTAATTTAACAGTTTACACTACATTCTTGATCATCGTCAATACATAACAGCTCACGTGTATACGCAATATTGTTTTAAAACTAAATATTCGCCAGGCATTTTGTATAGATGACACGTTATTCTTTACTCTCTTGTGTTTATCTTACTTACAAGGTAGTTCAAGGGTATACCGTCATCTTGAATTGTACAAACACAGTAAATAATCGGTCTAGTTCTTTGCCCAAATCTGCAAAATTGGAGACAGATTTGCAATATATTGATAACACTGTGTATTTATATAAAGAGTTATTCATTGCATTATCGAAAATGTTTTAATAAATACCAAATCGTGCTTTTAAAATTATTTTTCAAATAAGATGGCTTATTTGAAAAATTAATTCTTTTAGTAGAAAAAATGTATACTGGACACATATAGAATTTTCCATTTTTTACTTGTAGCAAAGTTTGCTGACACCAGATTTTTTTGTTTTTCTGAAAATATATTATTAATTCTATCTTCTTATCATGCTCATATCTCTTTCAAAATTCTGTATAAAAGATTTCTTTTTATGCACAAAAATGTGTTTTTTCATGAACAATCAAGGCAATTTTTTGCAATTTTGAACGACTCGTATCTTGAAAAATAGTTTTTATCATTTCTTGAAAAAAGCATAGTTAAATCTTCATTTTGGCAAAGTATAAGCAAATTCTGTCATTTATTTTGTATAGCACTGAACTACCTTAAAAGTCAATGTATTTGAATACTGTGATTACACTAAAATAAAGCGTCTTTTTAACATATTTTCCAAAGTTAAAGAATGAGACAGGTGTAGAAAAATACATACAGATTAACATGAGCATTATATACATTTTGTATGCACTGCATAATTGAAGGCCTTAAATACTAGTTGCCTGAAGTTTATAAAGATTGCAGAAAAAATAAACGTTCATTATAGCTATTAAAATTACTTCCGAATATTTTAATGAAAGTACTTGTGTTAACTGCTAATGATCGTCCGTAGACAGGTTATTAAATTGGTGAGAAATTCTACAAAGGCTATAGATATCCATATGGACCAAGAAATACTACAGTGCCAACTATATAAACATAAAGTGACGTTATTGTAAAGGCCAAATAGCAACTTTCCGTCTTTAGTTTATTGCATTGTTTCCATGTTGTATCTTTATCTATACAGGGTGGGTTTTTGATATTTACATTTATGCTATGTAATTATGTTTGTGGAATTTGTCTGCTCTAGAGCTTATAATACAAATGTGACTTGCTGACGGAAATAAAGCTTCCAATAGACCATTGAACCATTATGTTGGTTTGACAGACCTATTACAGTCCTAAGTATGAAATCGTTCAAATGATAATGGCATATTGTTCTTCTAAACTGTTTCCAAAAATTGATCGCCCTGAAGATCATAAAAAACATTTTATTAAAATAAAGTATGTCAATAAAGGTTTTGATTTTGTAAATATTGCCGGTATTTTTAACGACCATTCTGTTAAAGACGAAATTCCAGGCCATTTTCATAATACTGAACTCCCTCTTATTTGTTATATTTACAAGAAATCTACCCGGAAATATGTGTTTAATTATAGCCAATTGTGTAAAGATGTAAATATCATTGAAAATACACCCATGTCATGTAATTGCAGTAATTCCTAATACAATTATGGCCCCATTTCCGATGTCATAACAGGAGATCTTAACATCGTTCACGACCGAGAGTTAAAATCATTCGTCAGTAAAGGACCTAAATATCGTCCCCCGTCAACTATTAATTGGAATGCGTGTCGTAATATCATCCACAACTCACTCCGTACCTACTGTTTGAAATGGGTAAAACGGGAAAAAGCTGACAAAAGATCTTTGGACTCTTTTTTTAATTCAGTAATGAAAAAACATTTATTAAATTTTATCCTCGGCATAAGGAAATAATTCATAAATATAACTCAACATGCAGACATCTTATACGTTCAGGTATTTCACATCAAATCTTTTATTGTAATATTCTTTACAAAGCACAAAAATGTCTTCACCTCAAAAGCTTACAAAACTTTTAAACAGACTTATTAAAAAGGGATATAGTTACGATACTGTTGTCAGGTCAGTTAAGATTGCATATTTTGGCTTTAATATTGATTCACTTATAGGGTCTTTGCATCGGAACTAAACACATTTATTTTAAAAAAAAAACAGTTGTTGGCATGACACGGGTTTTGGTTCTTGTCATATATTTTATGATAGTATAATACTAAACCCCTAACGGGAGGGACTGTGCCTGATATTCATATGATGAAGACATAATCTTTCAATCAGTTTAATTGAGGTCTGAAGCTGGCATGTCAGTTAACTGCTAGTAGTCTGTTGTTATTTATGCATTATTGTCATTTTATTTATTTTCTTTTGTTACATCAGTGTAAGATAAAACTGAAATGTCATGATAAAACGTATATATTTGGATATACAAAATGGCATAATCTACATTACTAATGATTACAAAGAAAGAAATCTCTTTATTACTGAAAAACTATTTTCGATTTCCTCAAAGTAGTCAAAACATTACTATATTTTATCATCGATACAAGAACATCATTCGTAAACATTTATTAACATGCAGACATATTATTCGATGAGGTATTTCACATCCAATCTAGATCTTGTATGGTAATATTATATACAAAGCACACAAATGTCGACAATCAACCCAAAAACTAAACAAACCTTTATACATACTTACTCATAATGGATATATTTACAATACTGTTTTCAAATCAATAAAGATGGCATATTTTGGTATTAATATTGATTGACTTAATATATGATTTTTGTAATGGAAACAATTTTTTTCTAAAACCAGTTGTAAGCAAGCTGATAGTCTTTTGTTGATTTATGTAGCATTGTCATTTTACTTAGTTTTTTTTTTTACCTATTCTGACAACGGACTCAGACTTCATTTGAACTGCGTTTTACTGTGCGTATTGTTATATGTTTGTTTATTCTAAATTGGCTAGATGGAGGGTTGAGATCTCACAAAACATGGTCAATCCTGTCGCTTTTGTTTTTTTCTTTTAATCTACTTTCATATGTAGGTTTTTGAGTTAGGTTTTACGTTCATTTTCATAGCCGATTTGATAAGTCAAGTTATTTCCTACTTTCTTTTGTTGTTTTTAAACATGTTGAGCTAATACATGCATCAACCAACATGAGAACCAAAACTAAGTTAAAATACCACATCACAACAGTGAACTATTTTATCTGACGATAATTCTGATATCTAATGTTTTGGTCAATCGAATTGTGAGGATATATGGTAACTGATTAAGTGTTAACTTCTTCCTCATGAGATGCAGTTTTCACATCATTTTATTTATTCAGTGACGTTACAGAATCTAAATGTATCATGAAATTAAAGAATCGGGAGAGATGTCCAGGAAAATGGCAGTTGTAATCTTCTAGTTCGTTTCTGTGATTGTTCATTTTCATTTTTGTTTTTGATTCACTTCAGGATTTCTGTTGTTTCGTTGTTTTCCTTTTAAACAATGTTAAAGTTGATGCGTTTCCCTCAGCTTTAGATTGTAATCCGGATTTGTTTTCTCTCAATCGATTTATGACTTTCGAACTTTCGGTATATATACTACTGTTGCCTTTATTTTGCATTGTCTACGAGCTGTATTTGTATCAATTCTACGTCAAAAGAAATTAAAATCAAGTCGGTATAGAATTGCACAAAGATAAGCCATCAAAATGACATACATTAGTGTAAATATTAATTTCTTATCTTAGATATCATCATTTATTCCATATAGGCCAAATGAAATGTGAAACTACTGTACAGGTCATGAATGTTAACCATGGAGAAAACTTGATTTTGAACTGCACCTGCTTTAACAAGACCAATGGTCAGTGGATAGGCCCAAATAAGTCACCAACTGCTGATAAATTTATACCATACACACAAGGAACAGAATTGAACCCAAATTTGAACAAATCAAAATATAGAGTTGATGGTGGATACGATATAAATGAATGCAATTTACAGATAATGAACTTTTTGTCCGATGACGAAGGTCTATACAAGTGTCATTACATAGATTCATTAACAGTTCATGTCCATTCATACAACATAGTTACAATAAGTAAGTATACTCTACTGACCATCTATTTTCTAAAAGACTACAGATTGATAAAAAAAAATTCACTGAAAGCTATAGATCTTACAACATATTCTTTATGTGAGTTAGCTAACGTATCTAGAGTTTGACTTCACGTTTGTGACATCATTGGTAGATTATAACGTTAGTGCAGAGAATAATACAGAATCAATAGTATTGACTCGTCAAAATACGCTTTGTCAACACAAAGTCGAACACACATTCGGATTAAGCGTCTGTACTATTGAAAAGTGAATTTTAAGTGACTGACACTTTTTTGTGATGATCACATGCGCAATTGAGCTTTAAAATGTATGCCGATAAAAAATTCTAGTGGTTACGCAAATGAGGTTTTTTTTTCTAATAATCTGGTTGAAGTAGATGAACTGATTCAGGAAAAAAATGTTCAGTATTACTGTTGTTATTGTTTAATTTTGGTTTTGGTAGGCGGCTTTCTTATGTAGTAATTGCGCCTTAAATTCATATAACATACATTTTAAGGATATTTACGTTCAGTCCTTAATTTATTTTTAGTATAACATTTTGGCGAGTAATTAATGAAACATAAAGACGAACATGGTTGAATGTCTTACAATAAAGTATTTATATGTTGAGGGAAAAAAATAATAAATGGTAATAGGAAAATGAAAAAAAAAATATTAACTGAAAGGTATCATAAAACTGTTTTGTAATTTCATCTGCTTGTTCACCTGTGTGTTGTCTGTGATATTATACTTATATAAAAAAAAGTATATTAAGAAACATAGAACAAGACATGTGCTAGCTTAATGCTATCAATGTAAGCTAGTAGCTAGTTTTTATTATAAAACTTAAGTCTTTAGAAGAAATTTACTTTTTTATTGTTTGCTTCCAATAAAAAATTCGCCCATATGTTTTCCGTATGCAGTGAACTCAGCGTGACCTTTCTCGTAAAAATACAGTATCGTAATACGCATGAATCCATGCTTTTTGTTGAGTATTTAATAAGGTGAAAATCGATCGGCCTCAAAACATTAGCTGCCATACTTTAACGTTAAAACAAACCGAGCGAAATATTTTTTTTAACAATAACACGATATGAATGCGTAAAAATGATAGAATCGTGCACTCAGAAGACTGAGTTTATGAAATATACATGCATTGGTTCAAGAATTGGACACACATTATTTTCAAAAGGCAATCGTTTCATATGACTTTAACTTCTTTTTTTTTCTGCAAAAATGACAGGAGGTTCGAAAACAAAAAAACAAAAAAATCAGTGACAGCGATTGTATAAGTGTCCTTTTTCTCGGATTTCCAACAAGAAGTTTTCAGATTTAGTAGATACTTACATTTTACTTTATACTAGGTTGATGTGAAAGAAATACACTATAGTTTTAAATTATAAAAAAAATAGGATTCACAGTTCAAATCAAAATTTTCTAATTCTTGAGTTGTCCTCTTTTCAGACAGAAAGAAATAATGATAACCGTAATACGTCTTTCATAATGATGTCATTTAAAACTGAATATTGAACTGTCTGTGCTTTTCTAGATGATGGGATTATTTCGAGTTTTCAATTGTGAACTTATATTTCTGTGTAGCTATAATTAGAGTAGGACCAGAGAATTAAGTTCAATTCCGGCTAGAACAGTTTTCAAAGACTTACATTTCATATAATGATCTCTATGACAGCGGGTGCTAATGAACCAAGCGACAGGTGCAATTACAGTGATGCAGAAATTCTTTATCTTTCATGAAACCTACTTTATACACTTAGTTTCAGTGTTTGCCAGTTTTCTTTTCGCGCATTACAATGATGGTATATGTCTTTTTTAATAATTACTGGATCGTTCTAAAAAAATTCTATAGTGCAGTTTATCTTTACCAGCATTTAATACTGTTAATATTTGCTGATTAAGGGAAATCGCAATTTTTCTTTTTCCTAGGTACAAGAACTTCTGTAGATATATCTACAAGAAACATGTTTGGCACTAAAAGTAAGTACGCTTTGGCTTTTTTTGTTGTGTGTGGTTTTTAATCACAGCTCTCTTTCGTGTTGTCATACCAGTATAGAATGAAGATACAAGCGGTGTTTTGTATGGTACAAAAGTTTTCGAGTTGGTATCTTTAATTTAAGCTGCTTGTACTATTTCATTTTCTAAATCATGCATGGAAATGACCTCTACAGTCTGAATGAAATGAACATACAAATTTGCAATTCATGGGTTCTTTGTAAATGTATGAATATATATTTAATTGATAATGTGTCTTCTTAACATTCAAAGTATAATGAGATACTATTGATTTATGTGTTCCTGGTAAGCAAATCTACTAGAGTATGCATTTCTTATCAAGTTCCCTATATTGGAATTTTATACAAACCTTTCAAGTAGCCATATAAAATTATGATACGCATCCTTCAGAAATTAAACATTTTGCAACTGTGTTTATACTAGGCCAATAAATCAAAGTTACCTTTATATCTTTTTACCTTTTCGACAATATTGGTGGTTTTAAAATAATTATGATGGATTATCAATGATTTCATTCTTTTTTGTAACATCCTTCAATTTATAAAGCAAGGATCTTATTATTTATCCAATTTTAAATTGATTTTACATTTAATGGACGTGAGCGATTCAGAATGATGTCATCAAAAATCGTAAAATTCGGAAAACGGTGTATCTAAATATGGAATAATGCTTTTTGAATGAATGTTGACACTTTTTTTGTCAAGTAACACCGAAAAGTTTGTTTCTGATGTTTCACTTTTAAATGAAACCTACGGATACCATGTACATGTCGAAGGTTCATCTGTAGTGTTATTTCATTTACCTTTTAAGCCTTACACCCTGTTAAATACTGCATTCTGTAAAACATGTTATAATTATTTTTGCAACTGATATTTGCTCTAGTTTATTAACCAATAGCATTAAGCGTCTTCTGACAAAATTAAATGAATTGCATGAAATTGTTACTGAATATTATTGTATATCAAGTGCTTTTGTCATACTCTTGTTTATACTTAGGATTCACGATTGTTTCATGAAATAATATGACAATGACTGTGTTTTACATTTCATTTAGATTTGGACTACCATGATGCTAAAATCTTCAATGTAGAATGGGTGATACCTCTGGCTGTTATCATACTTGTGTTTCTTGTAGTAGCAGTTGTTACAATGCGGATTAGAAAAGGTACTGTATCAAAATTATTCTATTAGTGTTAACAGTTTGAATTAAAGCATTGAAAGATAGATCAACTAAAATATAGCGTAGAATTGTGTTAGTGAAATAATTTTCTAAAAGTGTTTTGGCATTATTATCGTAAAGGCCCTGTCTCAATTACGTCAATGAAAGTCTTCATATTATTGAAAATCACTTTTGATAACACAAAGACAATGAAATGAGGGAATGGAAATTATACATATATTTAATCACAAATTATCTCAAAAGATATGCATATACAGACTCTAGTAGTTTACCGATGTTCAAATCTCAAAATCATACAAACAAAAGGACAAATCAAGGTATAAACAACCAAAAACTTATGGAGTCGGTTGAAATCCAAATGATTGAGGACAAGATCAACCTGAATGTAAATTCACACACAGTAAAAATATCAAAATAGAGACAATGATATATTCGGTCAAATTACAGATTATACGACCTGATCAAAAACCACGTAAACATAACGCTTGTTATTGAGTATCATAGATGAACTGTTAATGAAACATCACACATTAGCTCATATATCATCAGGATCACACAATTGATAGTTATGTATTCTGCTTCATTGCGGTAATCGCAATACTTCTTTTTGTTATATTTGCATGTTGGAATATTTGGCTTTGAGATTTTGAGATTGATCCTTTTCAGAATATTTATGGTGTCGTATTGCCTTATAAAACAATAATGATATTGAAATGGATATACTGTTGATTTATAAACATTCGTTGGTTTCAAATTTTCGTGGATTTCATGGATACAGTAGTACGATTCTAGATGACATTTTAATGTTCAAAGAATTACAAACTTTCGACAGGAATGTATGCAGAATTTTCCAAAAAGATCGAAATTAAATATCCACTGATGCTACTTTTCCTCAATCCGTGAAAATGATTAGCAACGAAAATAAATTAATCCATATGTAATTTATGTCTGTCTGTTAAGATGAAATATTTTTTTTTAGGCAACAGAGAACGCAACGCAAGGTATAAGTTTTATATTAAGTGACATTTAATCAAAACTAACATTTATGGTGGCTTAAATCAAATGCAACATCAGCTTGGCCTCTCTATTTAATAATGGATAATCACTCGTAGTTAATCGCTGTTATGAGAAAACAAAATAACCAAACGCTAAAAGACTAAATTGAGTTGTAAAGAACAATTTAAAATAGGAGATAGTGGTTTGGTTGCCAATTAGACAAGATTCAACTAAAGTTCAAATGAAGTGGATATAAGCAAAAATAGTCAACCCTCCGGTCTCAACAGTGAGAAAACCCAATACCGTATGGTCGACTATAAAAGGCCGATTTAAAAACATGAAACAATGCAATTGAGAAAACTTTTTTTTAACATTAAGTTCATTATTTTCAACATCGGAAAGAGACAAAAATGTTTTAAATCTTCAAAATGTTAAACAATTCCAACGGTAAACATAAGCCATTTCTATAATTGCATTTGTCAAAGCTTCTAGGCAAAAAAGTACTTGATTATGCCTTAAAGAAGCATTTCCAAATACACTGATTTATAATAATGTTTCCGTTTTGTAAGACAAAATGAACAAAAAAAAAGAAAACTGATTCACAATCTTATCAAATTGCCGTTAGATTTCACGCGCATCATAAAAACAACTTCATTAAAATGAGGAGCATCTGCATGGATCTGAATTCAATTGTATGCAACTGGCATACGTGTGAGATGTTTTAGCTATCAAACCAGATCTAATCCACTATTTTTTACATAAAAAAATGCCTGTACCAAGTCAGGAATATAAACAGTGTTTTTTCATTCATTTGATGTGTTTAAACTTTTGATTTTGCCGTTAAATTACAGAGTTTCCGTTTAGAATTTTCCTCAGAGTTCGGTATTTTTGTTAATTTACTTTTTCTCTAAGGAACATCGGTAAGTTAATCCCTGTTTTCTGTAATGTGATGCTGTTTCTAGGTTTTATAATCTTACCCAATATACCGTTTGATTTTACATTTTTGAGAGTAATGTAATTTTTTATTCACCTTTTTCATCTATCCAGCCAGAATGAAGTTATTGAAGAAGAGGATCAAGGTAAAATATTTAGTGGCATTCTTTAAGTATGTCTTCCATAGCACACTTATTCAGTTATATTATTAAACTTACAAATTTGGTTTCGTATGCCCCTGCCGTCGGCTGTGGGGGCATTCATTGTTATCGTCAACCGGCTGTCGTTCCTTCTGTCCCAATTTTGTTTCCGCTATTTAACTTAAGTTTTTCCTCATCCTAATGTTTTAAAATAATACACAACGCTAAGAAAGACAACACACAAACAGAACTCGAATTCAAGCTATGAGTCAATTACCTTCATAGAGTTATGCACTTTTAAATTCTGATAATTGTTTTCACTTTTGTCACCATTAGACAGTCGAATTCTTTCATTGACTTGTAAATATGGTATACGTCGTGCTGAAAATGGACATATGATTTGTACTCAGATACATATACCTGCATTTAGTTAAATTTGGCTCATTTTCAAACACTGCTACGTTCCACTTTTCAAAGCAAGAAACTCGTTCCTCTTTTCGCGTGTTTTCATCAGAGGCTGTTCGTTAGAGGTTTATTTTTATTCGAAACAGTCAGGTTACTATGATTGTCAAGTGTTAAGGTCGATCTGGTGTAAATCTTATCAGGAACACCTGATTTATCCCTATTTTTATTAGGACTAGTTTATTCTTTGTACTGTTTTTTTTTTTCATTGTTTTTCACATCATGTATCACACAAAGCAATTCAGTGAAAGAAACACTTATATGTAATGATTCTACTACAGAAAAAACAGATCCACTATCAATATGCTTGTTTAGTTTCTTTTTCCTCTATTTGTTTTCTTTTAATTTAAAAAAAACCAGAGGTTATTAATGTAATATGGAAAGCTATTCTTCCTTCATATTAAAGACAGCGACTGCAAAAAAAAAACTTATGCATTGGAAAAGAAAACCTTTGAAGACACCAAATTAACTATATTTATATTATAATGATATATATTTACTGAAGGGTTTATAAAAATTATATATCCATTACAAAATAATGAGATACATGTATGTTGTGATTGACAATGAGACACATCTTTTCACCAGGTATATATTTTCTTGTATACACAATCATCATTAATTATTCTTTTCTTTGTAATTAGCTGATTCAGTTGAAAATCGATTGTACCAGTCGCCTGCATTTCTAGAAATGAACAATTTCCGTCGACAGAATAGAGTTACCCGAAATGAATTTGTTTCGACTTCCCAAATTCATGCCGATGAAAGATATGGAGGTTTGAATGGTATAATACATACTATAAATATTTTATAATGACTAAGATTATAATACAATGTTGACTGCTGTATCCCTATTTTTGACATTTTTACCTATTATGTATGTTTGTTTTGTTCACTCATCGTAGCCAATATAATAGAATTTGATGCGACTGTTTTACAAGTGAGAAGTTTAGTTAGCTATATACCAGGTTCAGTCCGCTATTTTTTTACATAAGAAAATGCCTGTACCAAGTCAGGAATATGACAGTTGTAATCCATTCGATATATGTGTTAGAGCTTTTGATTTTGCAATTTGATTAATGACTTTTCATTTTTAATTTTCCTCGGAGATCAGTACTTCGGTGGTTTTACTTTCTAATAATGGTAAAGAAGGCTATAAACGTTTTAACTTTATTATATTTCCTTGGGTTTTAACTTTAAACAAATCCATGTGTAATGCATTCTTTCTACAATTTACAGTATACCCTCTTTGGATTCGTATAAACTATAAACCATATAACTTATACTATAATTATCTTGCTTTGTTTTATCTCAACTTTAAACATACGTCCTCAATAAAAATATGATCAACTGAAGACATATATAACTTAACAACTGTATTTGAAATAGAAATCAGTTGCATACATTTTAACAACTTTGCGAAAGTAAAAATATTTTTCACGGAAATCTCAATATGTTTCGTTTAATTTGTAATTTAAAAAAAAATATGCAATATGAGTTTTAAATTAATCTCTTCATAGCAATCATTTTTATATTTCTTTTTTGTTTGTTATAACGTATATAAATGTATAGCAAATGAATAATACGTGTATGTACATGTATATGAACTCTTAAAAGTTCGTATCCTTGATGGAAGAGATGTCTAAGTCGTGCATCTTTAAGTATCACTAGCATGCAAACACTGAGGTGGTGAGTTCAAACCCCGTTAGTAATACTCAATTCCAATATCAATCGTCTAGAACTGCTTGTGTTTTTGGTTGTCAAATGTCGGTGGGTCAGTTAGGTATGATTGATCTGGCTTTTTTTGTCAATTGTATATGGCCTCTATGGAATGGCTTAGGGTTTAAAAACAGATTTCAAAACCAACATGCAAGTATGAAGTACATAATGAATAACGCTGTACTATTGGGAATGGCTATGCTAAGTGGGAAACGGCAGATGCACCAGTTGGGAATTGTGATAAGCGCATTTGAAATTGCACGTACGTTGATGAATAATTATGAATAGGATTTACACAATCTTTGTTATTCGATTTCGGTTCTTGGTTTTATGTTGAATATGTGACAGTTACACTTTGAAAATTTCGTACGGCATACGCACTTTTCTATGTTAATCCTCATCATAATTGCTGAACCATAATATTGAAGCTAAGAATGTCAATATACAGACAGTTTAAAGCTATATGAAAACAAAGAAAAGCTTGATACATGTCTACAGTCATAATTGTAGGCCTCTTTCTGTAAAAAAGTTAACTACTTTTTTTTGCGAATTGGATATTTTGACTGAGGCAATTTTGAAAAAAAGGAAATATGTTAAGTGTAATAAGAAAAGGTAAGTGGTGAAATGTATTTATTGGAAGTTTGTACATATACCGTATGTATCCTTATATACGAGTTATCAACATGTCACAAGAAAATGAATATTATATCTTTTCTTAAGCAACAGAGAGAACAAGAGAATCTGGACCTAATCGTAGGGATATATTATATCCAGATACCCATGCACAAGTAAGAATTATCGATAATGAATGATATTCCGCCAATTTACAACAAATATACAAAAAACGCACCTAATATAATTTTGTATTATAAAAATTCAAAATCAGTGTACATATAAAAAAGAGAATGTGGTATGATTGCCAATGAGACAACTATTCACAGACCAATTTACACAGCTATTAACAGCTTTATTTCATCGTAAAGCCTTCAACAAGGAAAAAAGCCAATACCGCATAATCAGCAACAATAAGCCCCGAAATCACATATGTTAAACAATTCAATCGAGAAAACTAACGTCCTAATTAATGTTAACAAAATGAACAAAAACAAAGATTTAACCCTGCAACAAACGACAACCACTGATTTACAGGCTCAGATAACTCTTCAGATACAGACAACTAGAAAAACATCTAACAAAAAGTAAAAACACAAAAATACTGAACTCCCAGGAAAATTCAAAAAGGAAAATCAAAAATCAAAAGGCAAAATCAAAAGTCCAAACACATCAAACGAATGGATAACAACTGTCATATTCCTGACTTGGTACAGGCATTTTCTAATGTAGAAAATGGTGGATTGAACCTGGTTTTATAGCTAGCTAAACCTCTCACTTGTATGACAGTCGCATCAAATTCCATTACATTGTCAACGATGCATGAACAAAACAAACATACTCAAAGAGTAAAAATGTCAAAAAAAGGGGTACAACAGAGGGTTTATTGTACATGTCAACAACAAAAAGACACTTTATAGTACAGATCTAGGAGTAACTGAGAGCTAGTTCAAAGCCAATAACAACTAATAAAGTAATCATGCATTTTGACTGTCCCTTTGGTATCTTTCATCCCTCTTTTAAACAAAATTACAAATACAGTCGGCTTGCAACACATGATTAGACATATATGCAGTCAATATTATTTTCATTTAAAGAGGGGCGAAAGATGACAGAGGGACATTAAAACTCATACATCGAAAATAAACTATCAACGCCATGTCTTAAAAAAACGACAAACAGACAAACAATAGTACACAAGACACAAAATATAAAAGTAAAGACTAAGCGAAATGAGCCCCATCAAAAATTGGGTGTGATCTCAGCTGCTCCAGAAGGGTAGCAGATCCTGCTTCATATGTGGCACCCGTCGTGTTGCTAATGTTATCACAAACCGAGTAATAGTCTTATTCGGTAAGTCCCATTCGTCGTAGCATCTGTGAAACGGATATTCCGTAACGGTTAACCAACTCGTGATGGCGTCCATAAAAAATACGAAGGGATCATTTCAACTTAAAAGTAACGACCAAGATAATGCTATAATTGCAAAACTTTACATCTATGAATTATCGCTATTTCCAATTACCTTTTCTATAATGCACCTACATTTCCAACTATTTTTTCTGCATTCGGTTCCGAGATCCAAACCTGATCAGGGCAAGAGGTGTTCGACTCCGATTTGTATTGACTAGGAATTACAGTGTTCCTTTTTAAAATCTATGGCTCTTTTTGTGTTTTGCGGGTCCCCCCCCCCCTCAGTAATAATGGCCACTATGATAAAGTTTTCTGAAAATACCTGAATTTGTCGTTAATAATTAATCTTGTTTTTACAGATAAACGAAATAAACTTGAACTACGCTGAAGTAATGTTTGATGTCGAGCGTTCACCACGTCATTGCATCATACATGGAAATGATGAGAGAACAATTTATTCCGATATTGATCATTTATCAAGAGCAGAGCCTTTACCATCGTCCAGCAGTGAAAGTGACGATGACTGAGTGAATTTAACATGCATTGAGGCCTTTTTCCCCAGTTTACATACTTGTGTAAACATGTGTAAAGACCTATTAATCGTTAAACAGAAAAGGAAACATTTTTTTTTATTTATTTTTTTTATAATTTACTTATTATCATGCTGTACATTTTGAGTTATTTAAAGTCTGTGGAAAGTCAAATACATATATGTAAAAATGTTACATTGCCAACTGGGTTTAACCAGTCGAACTTTTGTATTTGAAACATATTGAAGCTGGGAATCACCATGGCTAACCAGTAGATTTCTGTTTTTACTTTAAAAAAAAATTATTGAAATACTGCTGTTTGTGTGTCTGTTACAAATCGTCTGATAGGAAGGTAACAATGAAAAAATATATATTTTCAATAAACGAAATTTCATTACAAATGTAAATTTGATAGCTTGATTAGAATGTTACAAAAATTATGATTAACTCTAGTACGAGTGTGCTTGTCAGAGAAGCAAGTGTGTGAAGAGTTGGCAGGATTTTTTGTAGACGTCATTGTTTATATGTTTATTTGACGTTTTGGGTCATTTGTGTTGTATGCTTGTGATGTTAGTCTACAAAGTTTCATGATCATTTCCAATAATGGTCACATTTACCTATTATATGAAATAAGAAGATGTACCAGTATGATTGAGAATGAGAGAACTATCAAACAATGTTCAAATAATGTAGAAGTTAGTAAATATACATAAATTTGAATTTGCCTAGGAGTTATCATTTTTGTTGGTTTTTTTTCATCATAGTTTATTTGCAGCTTCTGTTGCATAATGAATATAAGAACGACTTGTAGGGATTTCTATTTCAATATGTTTCATGCCCATTTTATTATTTCTTATACTTTCGACCTTACAATTTCTCGATTCCAGGTTGACAGTTACAACCTGTACGTGAGAAACATGAGAATTGTAGACTTGGAATTATAAATCTCACATGACTTAATAAATATATAATAACAAATCTTAGTATGAATACTTTTATTATGCAAATATAGAGCATTATTTTTCAAAGAGATATCAAATTTAGCAAACAATCAATGTGTGTTTTGCGGATTCTTTAGTATTACTTCCAATTGTGAATAATGACGTTTTACTCTAATTCTGTACCCAGTTTCCTCGGCAAACAATTGAGAGTCGACCGGCCATAGATTTATAAAAGGTAGACATTGTTTTTAGTATCTAACCTTCATCTTGACAGTCACACAATAGAAAAACTATTAATAACCGTGTTATAAGTACCCGGCCACGTCCACGTGTATTTTTGTCCATCTGATGAGTTAAGCCTTTTTCAACTGATTTTTATAGTTCGTTCTTATGTTGTACTGTTATACCACTGTCCCAGGTATGGGGAGAGTTGGGATCCCGCTAACATGTTTAACCCCACCACATGTTTTATGTATGTGCCTGTCCCAAGTCAGGAGCCTGTAATTCAGTGGTTGTCGTTTGTTTATGTGTTACATATTTGTTTTTCGTTTTGTTTTTTTTTATAAATAAGGCCGTTAGTTTTCTCATTTGAATTGTTTTACATTGTCTTATCGGGGCTTTTTATAGCTGACTGTGTGGTATGGGCTTTGTTCATTGTTGCAGGCCGTACGGTGACCTATAGTTGTTAATGTCTGTGTCATTTTGGTCTCTTGTGGACAATCATACTGCATCTTTTTTTTTATATTACAAAAGTTTTTATTTTATCAAAATACAACCTTACTACATGTATGCAAACATATTTAAACTCATGAGTAAAAACTTGAATAAACTGACGTACATAATGGCAAAAAAAACTAATAAATATCAAAAGACAAACACAAGTATACAAAACACAACATAGAAAACTACAGACTAAGCATCACGACCCCCACTAAAATCGATTCCGGCAAGAGGGATAATCATATTTTGCTCCACGAAATCCACCATGTGCTGTTGCTTATGTAAGTACACTTGGATAATTATGAATAGCGATTATCTTAAATATTTCTTGTTAGATACAAATTATATATAACTAGAAACACCCGTGATATCACGGGTCCGAGACTGAATTAAAGTATATGACTATGCGCAAGCCTTATTTTTGTATTAGTATTGTCATCTGATAAAGTCATGCCGATTATAAGATACACAGTTTTTCTCTGCTTTCAAGTCTTTCTGTTTGAACCCGTCGAACTGAAACAATAATATTAATTATTTGCATGGAAAACAAAAGGTCCTGGGATGGAGTATTTTTTAATCAACAGCATTGTCCTATATAAGTTATAAATAAAGTTGAATTCTTTGCGTCGCTGTTTTACGTCATGCCCACTAACAAATTGAAAACTGTACCTATACGCCTTATTTTTAGTCCAGATTTTTAGTATTCGTATTGTTATCTTAGAAAGTCTTACTGATTAAAATACTACAATAGGTAACAATTTGACAATTTAGTAGTGTCAACCCTGTGGTTATGACCCGTGTATATAGCATATTAATCCTGAATACAACGTTTGGTGGTGCGCCTGTCAGGTGCGGAACGTACAGATAAGGTAATAGGTAACAGGTGAATATACTATTGGTATCGGTAGCGGACTCGACCCGGAACTTCTTAATTATTGGCAATATTAATTACGTAGAAAATAAAAGGGCCTGAAGTGGTGTAATTTTTAATCTACACCTTTGTACTATATTAGTTATATATAAAGTTGAATTATTTGATTCGTCGTTTTAACGTGATGACGGCTGACAAATTGGACCTCGTAATTTTAGTATTATAGATAAACATTTGCGCAATGAACGCATGATACACCCGTCGCGTTTTCAAAAAATAAAGTTCAATCACTTCTCAAAGTCAAGGAGGAGAATTTTGAAAACAAATAACTCAGCCGTGATCACGAAAATGAATGGTTTGTTCTGTGGTAATTTGGAAATAAATAATTAACCTGGCTTACAATTGAAAATAGATATCTTGGCAGGTCTTTTAATCAAGTAAATAAATGCCATTCAAAAGTATGAGATGGCACCAGATTCTTCATATTTATTTATTTTTTAAATCGGGAACCACTTCCCAAATCTTTTAATGATAAAAGTATAAATATGATTTAGATATAGTACTTCAATGTCTGAAAAATGGGTTTCATTAATTAACTTGAGGTATATACATTTAGTCTCAGGAACACTTACATCACCTTTATTATTATATAGGGCTATTGCCTAATACAAAAATGTATAGGAAATATCAAAACCCGAAGCTTGTTTTCATATTAAATTGTTTTCATGGCGAGTGTCTTGCAAGAAACGAGTTTTGTTCTCCTTCCTCAGTTTTTTAGGGATCCATGTTTCTATTTTTTTTGTAGTTCTCAGTGTTATTTGTCTATTGTTTGTCGTTTTGTGTGATATCTGTTCCCAGGTTTTTCTTTTGTTCCTTGAATGCCCTTCTGTATTCTATCAGTGTTACATTCCTTTGGTAATTTTATGATTTTATTTTAAACTTTATCACAAGTTTTATCTTAATTTTTATTAATTCTAATAAGAACTTTTTAGCTAATTTTACAACTTAGCTACTTTGAGTTGTATCCCAGTTTATAGGAGCTATATACATGAAGTTGTAATTGAAGTATGTGTCATAAAAACTTACTTGATATAGTTATATATATCACTGATAATCAACACCCTCTTAACTTAATTTGAAAAAAAAATACCTACAGGTATAAAAGATTAAAATTTTGCAAGCCGAAACACACATACACACAAACAAAATAAAAACCTATATATGTGAATTACATTTTTATTTTATCCCACATATTGGTCTTTTGATGTTACCCCTAAAAACTTAAGTCGTACACTGAATCTATACATTTTGCTTTGAGACCAAAATATTGCCAAAAAATGATTAAAACAGAACTTGCATCTCAAAGGGTATAGGAAACGACCAGAAAGCATGATTTTGCATCATTTGTTCTATATCTTCTTGGGACTTCCATCGGCTCCTAAACCATCCGTATTTTTTTTTCGCCTCGCTCCGCTACGGCGAAAAATGTTTGGCAATACCTTTAATACTGTATATGAAAGCAAAACATGTAAACTATATGCAGTTGCCATTCAGAAGATTCATTTCCGCAGAGGAGGAGGATTTATTCTGATTAAATATTGCATAATGACTTTCATACATGTATTATGTTTCTTTATCTGAGCATTAAATTGTAAGTTTACAGATATTATACATAGGCGTTTTTCAATACAAACGTTCTTTCTTGTCCCAGCCACTTTTAAAATAACGTGTTTGATCTTTGCAAGTAATTTTTTGTGCAGTCAGTACATTGAATTAGATTTAACATTTTTAAGCAAAGAAACAGTTTATTTTTTAGAAGGATTGATAAGATATTGATTCCTGAATGGTCCAAAACAACCAAAATGGCATGTCCCTAGACCGCCTGTTCAACATTCATACTCTAAAATATCGTAAAATAATGTAGAAATAAATGTTATTTCTACTTAATTAAAGTTCTTTAATAATTCAAAAGTATGTTTAGAGCCAACATATTTTAATAAACAGCTTTTAACATAGGATTTTTAATTTCAGAAAGTGTGTCCCTGACCAAATGTCCACTACGAAACGAAGTCACTAAAATTTGCTAATAAACAGTTTTATAAAATCAATGTAATTTTTGTTTGCAAGAGATATAAACATTAGGGTCTTACAAGAAGTGTTGCTTTTACATGTTTTATAACGGCAATCAAATTGTTGGTAAGAAAAATTGAGCACGTCAAATGGACCAGAGTGATACCGTATTTTTATTAATGTCCACTACGAAACGGGTCAAATCTCCTTCAGTATCTGGTTTTAAAATTATGAAAAAAATATCAGTGTACAGCTTAACACATGCTTTGATGAATACAATTAGTCTTGTAACTAATGCAATATAGGGATTGTGGGGGGGGGGGGGGAATAAAACATGTGAATATGTCCCCTACGAAACGGTCCCCTACGAAACAAGTATGAGAGAAAAACGTTTCGTAGTGGACACTTAACCACTACCATGTAGTCTTTTGTTTCTCTTTTTTCAATTTTATTCGTGCAAAACAAATAACAATTAAGGGTTAGTTTCATGTAATTTTTATTATTAGCTCACCTGGCCTAAAAGGCCATGTGAGCTTTTCTCATCACTTGGCGTCCGTCGTCGTCGTCGTTAACAATTTTTCAAACATCTTCTCCTCTGAAACTACTGAATGGATTTGAATGAAACTTAGCATGATTGTTCCTAAGATTATCCTGCACAAAGTGTGTGCTTCGATTTTTGATCCGTCAAAAAACATGGCCGCCGTTACCTAAAATAGAACATAGGGGTCAAATGCAGTTTTTGGCTTATATCTCAAAAATGAAAGCATTTAGAGCAAATCTGACATGGAGTAAAAATGTTCATTAGGTCAAGATCTATCAGCCCTGAAATTTTCAGATGAATCAAACAAACCATTGTTGGGTTGCTGCCACTTAATTGGTAATTTTAAGGAAATTTTGCAGTTTTTGGTCATTATCTTGAATATTATTATAGATAAAGATAAACTGTAAACAGCAAAAATGATCAGCAAAGTAAGATCTACAAATAAGTTAAATATGACCAAAATTGTCAATTGACCCCTTAAGGGGTTATTGTCCTTTAATGACAATGTTTCACAATTTGTTCATCACATTTGTTAACTTTAAAAAATCTTCTCCTCTGAAACTACTGAATGGATTTGGATGAAACTTAGCATGATTGTTCCTTAGATTATCCTGCACAAAGTGTGTGCTTCGATTTTTGATCCGTCAAAAAAACATGGCCGCCGTTACTTAAAATAGAACATAGGGGTCAAATGCAGTTTTTGGCTTATATCTCAAAAACGAAAGCATTTAGAGCAAATCTGACATGGGGTAAAAATGTTCATTAGGTCAAGATCTATCAGCCCTGAAATTTTCAGATGAATCAAACAAACCATTGTTGGGTTGCTGCCACTTAATTGGTAATTTTAAGGAAATTTTGCAGTTTTTGGTCATTATCTTGAATATTATTATAGATAAAGATAAACTGTAAACAGCAAAAATGATCAGCAAAGTAAGATCTACAAATAAATTAATATGACCAAAATTGTCAATTGACCCCTTAAGGGGTTATTGTCCTTTAATGACAATTTTTCACAATTTGTTCATCATATTTGCTAACTTTAAAAAATCTTCTCCTCTAAAACTACTAAACCAAATTCAACCAAACTTCAACTGAATGATCAGTAGGGTGTATAAAATAAAGTTTGTGCTTTATTTTTTATTTCGTCAAAAAACATGGCCGCCATGGCTAAAAATAGAACACAGGGTAAAATGCAGTTTTTGGCTTATATCTCAAAAACTCCAGCATTTAGAGCAAATAAGACAAGAAGTTAAAGTATTTATTAGGTCAAGGTCTACCTGTCCTGAAATTTCAGCCGAATTGGGTAACTGGTTTTTCAGGTATAATGCCCCTGAATTGATCATTTTAAAGAAATTTTGCAGTTTTTGGTTATTATCTTGAATATTATTATAGATACAGATAAACTGTTAATAACAAAAATGTTAAGCAAAGTAAGATCTACAAATAAGTCAATTTGACCAAAATTGTCAATTGACCCCTTAAGGAGTTATTGCCCTTTAAAGACTTTTTTCACAATTTGTTCATCATGTTGACTTACTTTAAAAAATCTTCTCCTTTGAAACTGCTGTATCAATTTCAGCCAAACTTAGGCTAAATGAGTTTCAGAGTATCTAGTATAAATTTTATATTTCATTTCCTTGTATGTCAGAAACATAGCTCCTATGGCTAAAATAGAACATAGGAGAAAATGATTTTTTTTTTGCTTTTGAAATAAATAGGACGATTCAAAGAACATTTAAATAAATTGAAAAGCCAAAATAATCATTGATGAGAGATTTAACCAAAAAAATTAAGGTGAGCGATTCAGGCTCTTGAGAGCCTCTTGTGTTTTTATTAACATAGAATAGGGTTGATGTCAACTACGAAATTTTTTGTCCACTTCGAAACGGTTTTGTCAACTACGAAACGCATCAAAATGTCCACTACACGGTAACATGAGTTGTCACGGGGGGGGTAACTTCGATAATTTTTTGGTAGGGGTGTGCCATTTTTGCCTCAAAAACATACCCATTTTAATATAACATTCACTGAAATTCAGTACCTATAGTTATATAAATATTTAAGAAAGAATGACCTATACTTATATACAATATTTAAAAAATGACCCATGCTTATATATAAGCACTAACTCATCATCACTCATAATTCATAAATATACCAGCTACCCTTAAGGTGGCTCGGGCGTATTCGAAGTTTCTATCAGAAGTGCCGTATTTTTTGTTATTTTATTCTTTAAAGAAAATGAATCAAATTGGTCGAAAAAAAATAGGGGGTCACGGACCATTTAAGCTCAAAATTTTACCTCTAAACAGGTATGTAAAAGGGACCATTTTTCAATGAAATGATAGGGGAAATAGAGGTGTTGACATATTTTTTTCGGAATATCAAAAAAACGTTCTATGACAATTGTTCCAAATCTGTAATATGAAAAGCTGGAATACAGCTTCAAAGAATGAGCCAATAAAAAACATAGGTCACCGATAAGGAAAAAAAAATATTTTGCCTTACAACCCAAATTTTGGCGGGAAAATGGTAAAAATGGGTGAACTGTCATTTTGCCCCTTTAAAAAATACCGATAATAACGAAAATATTCTATTAGTCACATAACTACAATGATTTAATATTTCTAATCAATCAAAATATTAAAAAATATTACGACAAATCCTTTTTTAATTCATGCGTGAAATTATGCGCAGTCGAATAGTCCCGAGCCACCTTAAGTTTTTATATATGAATTGACATCGTTTGGTGCACATATATTTTAACGTTATATATACGCATTGATTGTTGGATTAACTGCATGTTTAAGTGGGTGTGAGATTTTAGTGGGTGTGCGCATTTATATGATATGTAGATCATACCCTAAATCAATATACTGTTATCAAACGTAAATGCATTTTAATATAGAATGTCATTAAAAAGGAGGGTCATTTTTATATAAAATCTCGCAAAATTATGACCCATATTTTTGGCACATCCCCGTATACCCAATAATAGGAAGTACTGTCTAATCTTTATCGATAAAAAATGGTTCTCCAATGCAGAAAAAAATGAGATTTCTCTAGTATATAAAGAAAACAAACTGGAATGTCTATAGGAAACATTTAAAATTGCAAGAATATATGTATGTTTAGAAGCAGTTTCGTAGGGAACAAAAGTCCCCAACGAAACAGTACAGAGGGGGGATAGGACCTTTATCGAGACTCCGGGATCGAGTGTTTTTAAGCTCGGGATTTCGGGATTGACCCTTTCGGGATCCGGGAATCCTTTTTTTCGGATTTCGGGATGTCAAGATTTGCTTTATTTAAATTCGGGACCTCGGGATTTCGTTTTTTCAAGTCCGGGATTTCGGGATCAAGACCCCTCCTATCCCCCCTCAGTACACAAATTATAAAAATAATATCATTTTAAAGAGTATTTAAGATTGCACTTTTTGTTTACAAACAGGCAGTGGCGTAGCTAGGTCATTTTTACGTGTAAGCCCGAACCTTGGCGAGGGGTCCGAGGACCCCAAACGGGTCCATGTCAAACACTTGCTGGTAGTGAGTTAGAGCTAAAGAGCGAAGCCCCCGGATGTTAACGATTAATTGAGAATGGATACCATTCCTGTCATTAAAAAATCACAAGTTGCAACATACTTTAGAATCTAAATGGTGTATCTGTTATGTAAATTATTCATTTTGTTAATTTGAAAAATAATGGTTATTGAATTTAGAGAAAATGTCAAAACCAGTAATTTTAAAATATGTTTAAAGAGAGCCGTAGGGACACTCAAAACTCCTCGTCTCAGATTTTCCCCGCACAAAGTAAATTCATTTATCAGTCCATTCACAGGATTTTTCTTTAAATATTTTACCTAATCTGAAATATTAGTTTCGGCCCAAGTTTTATGACAAGCTGTGAAGGTTTATTAATTTATTTAAAAAAAAACATACAGTCTCTCAGATTAATACTTAAAAATGAATAAACATTGAACGTCCATTATCACTCGTATACTAGTATGTTTTTGTTTAGGGGCTAGCCGAAGCACGCCTCCGGGTGTGGGAGTTTCTCGCTGAATTGAAGACCCGTAGGTGGCCTTCGTCTACTCTTTTGTCTGTTTTTTTTTGTCTCATTAACAAATTCCATATTTGCATTCTCAATTTTACTTTCAAAACTTTGCTTTAGACAAAAAATGTAAAAAATGCTTTGATTCTGATAAAGTTTCATTTAATTCGATGAAATTTTGACAAAGAAATTGTGTAAAAAAATGTAAACCCCATGCAGACTATTATCTTTTAGTACCTGTTAATTTTGTTTGTAAAACACTGGAAAATTAACTCCATATCCATATAGTTTCAATATTATGATCTCAGTCAGCTTACTCTTTTGACCATAAGCAGTTTCTGTTCAACTTCCGTAAAATTTCACAAAGGTTTGGCAAAGTAATTGTCATTTAAAAAAAAAGTTGAACAACATACTGAACCTAAATATTGACGCCGCCGACGCCATCTAGGATCGCCATGTTTCGCTTTTGCGTCATAAATATGTCACCGTCCAGGTCGACAAAACTGTAAACCACAAAACGAATCTCAGCAGATTATAAATTGCTATAAACAAATCCGGAGTGAGTACATATAGAACTCACAGTATAGATTCAGACTAGACAGAAAATGAACAAAAGATAATATTTATGATACCATTTGGCTGAAAAGTAAATTTCATCCATTTGATCCGCAATTACAAGCCAATGAAGAAAAAATTATAAAACTGATGTGCGTCTAACAAGTTCTTTTTTATTTTCTTTAGATTTTTTTTTATCAAAATTCAAGTGTACGCCCGGTAAACGTAGCTACGCGCCTGACAGGTCTATAATAGAGGCATTCAAAATAACTCTTGAACTTCAATTTAAGACAAGTTGATTTTCCATTTTTTTTTTAGGTCTGAAAGTTACGCTTTTATTGGAAAACGCCCAATTTATATAATTGTGAAAATAAATAATCAGTCCCTTGTTTTAATGAAAATGAAAAATCATGCTTCAACAGTGCAGAAAATAAATAATCTGTCCTCTTAGTCTACACAAATAAATCACCGATCAAAAACCAATTTTTAATCCTCCTACATAATAGCATTTTTCATTTGGTCCTGTCATTCGGTCCAGTCATTAGTGTAACCCACTTTCATGTCTTTAGTGTAACCCCATTCGAGATACCGCTGCATTTCGGCGCCAAATATACAAAAGGTAGTTAACTGTAAGAGATGTTCTAACATTGTTTTAACAGTAAAAGTATGAGTATTTTATGCCACTATCTTATGAATACTTTGATATTTTATTTGGTTTTAGGCAGCACATGAATTATTAAATGAATTAGTTGCAAAAAATATATATCATCATGTGTCTTCAGTTTTGGTTACACTAAAGACCTGAAAATATACGACTAAAAGTATTCAAATTGCAATAACTTTTTTTTATTATTTGATGGAATTTCTTCAAGTTGGAATTTTATTAATTGTAAATATCTATATTTCATTAAAATTTGAATTGTTAAATTAAAAACAAATTGTTGATGCCAACAGTTGGACCTAAAAAGGGGGGGGGGGCTCCTTTCTTTTATATGCATGTGCTGTACATATTTTTAATGTGTTTACAAATTTTAATACGACATTAAGGGTATATACTCCATTCGGAGGTGCTCCTACTTAAAGGAGGCTAATACACAGAAGAAGAAGGAAAGACCTGAAGGGACCTGGAAATCTCTGGTCGGACTAATTCTAACTTCAATAACGTTTTTAATATTCATTGGATATCTTTCAACTTTTGATTTTGTGAAACAAAGAGTTCAATGTATGATAATATAAAAAAATGTATATGAAAAATATCTTTGGGGTGTGAAAACTCGGACTTGAATGAGCCTTAAATTTCGCTAATATTTTTTTGAAACAAAAATAATAAACATAGACGAAAAATATAATTGATAACTTTTCATGTTCGATTTCATTTGGTCTCTTGTGGAGATCTGTCTCATTGGGATCACACCACATCTTCTTTCTAATACTTATTGACGGAAGATACTAATATGATGCGCAAAACAGCTGATACAAGTAAAAAAGACGGGAGATACCAAAGAAAAATCAAAACTCGCATGTCAAGACTTATAAGTCAAAAAGACATGATATAGGGTCTACCATAGAGCTAAATAATTCAGAAAAGGTTTGGTGGCTTTAAACTGTGAAAACCTGTCACAATATTTAAGTGTGTGTCCCAACTCTAGAACCTGCACTTTGTGACAAACGTTGGTTCTGCTGAATGAAAAATATATATATACTGAGCCAAAAAAGTTTAGCAACACATTTTTTTTAATTTATTTTTTTTGTTGTTTCTAGAAAAAAATTATTTAAACATCATTGATATAATCCTTAGTTTTACCTGTAATTTAAAACAGTCAAATTATTTTTCTGGTGATTGATTTCGCGCCATTGCAGCTGTGCACGTGTAAATGATGTTTTACCTTCTGTAGCTGTACTTTTAAAACGATATTAAAAATTTCTTTTTCACTAACGTTCAGAAACACCATATCATTGGTAAGAAAAACACATACACCTTTGAAAAGATTGCATGGGGCGTCAACCAGGCATCCCCGAAAATGACCGTCAGAAAACTCTTGGAATGGTTGATGCCAGAATGAGTGTTGCTGACATCCTGGCTCGATTTAATGTGCATAAGGCAACAGTGTAGAGACTAACAAACAGATATCGACAAATTGCAACTGCACAGGATAGGTCGATATCTCGGAGACCAAAAAAAACTATCGTCGGGGAGGTGCGCTACCTTCGCTTAACGCCAACATGTGACAAGTTTTTTCCGGCCACACGAGTAGTGCATTGACTAAGGGCAGCTGCTGGTGTACCTGCCAGTCCTTAATTGATGCACTTAGGGCATGGCTGAGAAATTGATTTTTAATTACACCAAACACTATACTGAGATTTCGCATTTTGACCCTCGGGCGCTCCATACAAAGAAAATCTTAATGAATGTGAGTAATAAACATTCATTTTGATTCTGACATTTTGATTCTGATATGTCATAATTTCATTTTACTATTATCAAAATTATATGTTGTTATGATTTTGTAATAAAATAAAATCTCACATTTTTGTTCCTATAAAAAATAAATATTTAATTTTAACACGATATAGCGATAATCCCACATAATCCAATTAAAAGATTAAAGTGAAATGTTTATTAAGACTCATGTTCCAATTATCACCTAATAGCTGACAATACAAGGTGTGAATTACAACCGGCACACGTTCATGTAATTAAAACATTCCAGTCGACAAAGACGCGTCTTTAAATTACATTTACTATAGTTTATTGGGAAGCAATACTATTATTTTCATTTTATAAATGAAACAGTTTAAGACCTGCTTTGATATACATGATATATATTAAAATCAACTTAAGCAAGTTGAATTAGTTTGAATAATTTCAGCGGGCTATCTTCTTTTTTTGGGGGGGAGTCCAGGATTCATCATCAACAAGGTATTTTGTATTCAAATATGTTCCTGTATAAATATAAAGTCATTTATTCTCTTCAATAGACTTTTGTCTAAAATAAAAACAAATAGAAAAAACAATGTTGTGCCAGTTTAAATACATCTACCCTATGATCCATTCATGTCTTTTATTTAAAGATCTTGAATAAATCTGACCGCAGTCTTTTCAAGCAAATTTATGTTATTTAATTTTCCGTTCAGGTCCGAGTTTTCACAGCCCAATGATATTTTTCATATTATTTTTTTTATTAATTTTATCTTTATACTGAAATTTTAGTTTCACAAAATCTAAAGTTGATAGATAACCATTGAATATTAAAAAAGTTATTGAGGTTAGAATTTAAACTCAAAAACCAAAGCATTAAGAGCAAATCTGACATGGAGTTAAATTGTTTATCAGGTCAAGATCTATCTGCCCGGAAATTTTCAGATGAATCAGACAACCCGTTGTTGGGTTGCTGCCCCTGAATTGGTAATTTTAAGGAAATTTTGCCGTTTTTGGTTATTATCTTGAATATTATTATAGATAGAGATAAACTGTAAACAGCAATGATGTTCAGCAAAGAAAGATCTACAAATAATTCAATATGACCAAAATGGTCAGTTGAACCCGGCTGCCATGGCTAAAAATAAAACATAGGGGTACAATTTTGGCTTATAACTCTGAAACCAAAGCATTTAGAGCAAATCTGACATACATGTAGGGTTTAATTGTTTATCAAGTCAATATCTAACTGCCATGAAATTTTCAGATGAAATGGACAACTGGTTGTTGGGTTCCGTTGCTGTCCCCCCCCTCCCCCCCCCCCAATTGGTAACTTTTAAAGATTTTTTTTTTTTTTTTTTATCTTGAATACTATATAATAGATAGAGATAAACTGTAAAGAGCAATAATAAAATTGAGAATGGAAATGGGGAATCTACCAAAGAGACAACAACCCGACCATAGAAAAAAACAACAGCAGAAGGTCACCAACAGGTCTTCAATGTAGCGAGAAATTCCCGCACCCGGAGGCGTCCTTCAGCTGGCCCCTAAACAAATATATACTAGTTCAGTGATAATGAACGCCATACTTATTTCCAAATTGTACACAAGAAACTAAAATTAAAATAATAGAAGACTAACAAAGGCCAGAGGCTCCGGACTTGGGACAGGCGCAAAAATGCGGCGGGGTTAAACATGTTTGTGAGATCTCAACCCTTCCCCTATACCTCTAGCCAATGTAGAAAAGTAAATGTAACAATACGCACATTAAAATTCAGTTCAAGAGAAGTCCGAGTCTGATGTCAGAAGATGTAACCAAAGAAAATAAACAAAATGACAATAACATGAATAATACATAAATTACAACAGACTACTAGCAGTTAACTGACATGCCAGCTCCAGACTTCAATTAAACAGACTGAAAGATTATGATTTCATATGTTCAGCAAAGTATTAAGAATCTAAAAATAAGTCAACATGACCTAAATGGTCAGTTGACCCCTTAAGGAGTAATGGCCCTTTAGAGTCAATTTTTAACAATTTTCTTTAATTTGGTAAATTTTTGTAAATTTTTACAAAATGTTTCCTTCAGTATCTAAAGAGCCAAGTTTATTATAGATAGTGAAAATTGTAAGTAGCAAATATGTTCAGTACAGTAAGATCTACAAACACATCAACATCACCAAAACACAATTTTGTCATGAATCCATCTATGTCCTTTGTTTAATATGCACATAGACCAAGGTGAGCGACACAGGCTCTTTAGAGCCTCTAGTTTTTTAAGATCTTGTTAATCAATTAATCATTTATCTTTCAGATATAATTTACAGAATCACTTTATGTACATTTTTAATGTAGATCAAAAGTAATTGGCAATAAATAAATCTATCAAAGTATCATCCTTAGGCCAACCTTAAAAATATGTTTGTTTGCTGTTTTCCGACTGTACCTTCAGACTGAAGGGTCGGTAGGTAGGAAAAATATTTTATTTTATCAGCCAAAATACATTTTAAACAAGCAGTTACACTAAACCAAGTTTCTTGTGAAGAAAAAAAAACATTTTAAAACAACAAACACTGGACATGCTGAAAACCAACATCAAATGAACAGGCATTTTCAGATAAAAAACTTTTTAACCAAAACTGAAACTTAAACATAGTGTCTATAAATATCAAACATCTAATATACAGTCAGAGATATAACTCTATAGGGTTATTCCAGGAAATAACTTGTGTGTGTTATTACAGATACTTTCACCTTAAATTTTCTAAATCTGTAATAACATATGCTTGTTATTTGTAAAATTAATACATTTTTAGTGGGCTCTAGCTATATAGGGAACTCTTGAGACTTTGCACAGAAACTAAATGCATAGTCAATAGTCTTGATAACTAATTATTTATTTAAATTAATACATTTTTGATGGACCATGGTAAATAAATGAGTCAAGGCTATTAAGGGATAAACTTAGCTGTGATAACAAGGCTCAGTTATTAAAGGAATGTAACTTATTATATAAGACACTTGGGAATTACTGAGAAACTTGCCCAGAACCTTATTACATGCTCTGGTCATTATTTCTTACAATAAATTAAACTACATTGTAATTAAGCATGATGTATGTCTGAGCAAATGCTTTGAAGTGATATAGACATGATAGAGAAGCTGTGATAACACCCTTTAGTTATTACAGGCATATTTTTTCTGTAATAACATTTAGGTGTACAATGCAAAATTGGCAAACTATGAACTGTTATATCTTTAAATAGTTAAGTATACTTATAGAAAAAAGTAATATCAATAGAACTTTTATACATTTTAACTAAACTAATGATGTATATTGTCCCTTTAAAACATGTAACATACATATGTTATCACAGTTCTTTGATTTTTAAGTCCACAATAACAAATTTCAGTGATATTGTTTGCTTTTTTCAAAACTACCTCTACCCTTTTTTATTGGGAAAATATGCGTCATTTTCATCATGTTCATCAAATTGGGAAATTTAAAATAAACCACAAATTTGACTTTTTTCAATTTACAAACCACTCTTGAACAAGAGTCAACCCCTACTTTGAAATAAGACCCCTTTTTGTCAGTGATTATACATAAATAGACCCTCAAATCTGCACATATAGTCATTTTAGGTATGAAAATGTTTAAATGAACGTTTTTCAGTTTGTATTCTTGCACAATTACTACTGAGACTGCACTGTTTGGGAAAAAAAATGTCTTTTTGGGAATAATTTTAAGCCATTTTTTTTCAAATTGGGATTCTTCTCCAGGGGAAAACGCCTTTATTCTCCACTAATCATGCTAATGTAAGGCAAACAATATCACTGCAAATGTATGTTATTTTCCTGTAATAACCCTATAGAGTTATATCCCTGACTTATATACACATTTGTATATATATTTAATAATGAGGTCAAATATTTGTGTATTAAGAATTAGATGTATATTTAGTGGTCTGTATAATCATATGCATGTAAGATTGAGGTTGATAGGTAATGTGGTCAATTTGATAGGCAGTTTAGGAGGTGGGGCATTGTAATTAAAGGTCCACCTTGTCTCTGATTGTTTAGTGATAATGACAGTTGTCAATCATACTAGTTGAATCAATACCCTTTTACCTAATCAAAATGTTTTTAAAAAAGCCTGCACATCAATAGACCTTAATGCCATATATTCTTGAATGAACTGCTCCAATAATATACCCAGTTATTTTCAGTTTATATGTGTATTATGTGCATATACATGAGAACCATAGGGAACTATATTTCAGTGTGAATACATTTAGTAACAGTAGCTAACCTGTCCTGTTGTTAATAGGGAGGCCGGTGCCTAAGTAAAGATTTAGAACAAGTTCTAATCTTTCCAAAAAATAAATGTGCTATCTTCTTTGTACATGTAATAGAAAGTGTAAAACAGTTTATTATTGAATAGATTGTTTGTACAATGTATGTATTCATATATATTGCAGCTGTTACGTTGATCAAAAGACGATGCAAAAATGTTCTGCTCGGTATGGTGCTTTTGGATTATCTTCCAGGTGTTTTTTAGTTCACTGCAAACAGTTACAGGATACAGTAAGTATATTTTCTTTTTGATAAAAGATGGTCATTTAAACTTTATTAGATGAGATTGAATGTTTTCTACACAGACTGAAGAGTATATATACATGATATATATTTTACCTTTACAAAATATTTTTTTTTACATACACTGTACAACCACCTTGACCTTAAGCACCAAAATGAATCCTAAAGACCCTAACAGGAACTTTAATACATTGTTACAATATTAGACAACAAACAGTTGGTGGTACTACTTTTACAAGTAATTTTTATTTACTTGAAGTTGAAGAAATCAAAAAAAATATTCTTGTATAAGTAAATTTGTAGGATACTAAATATACAAGTGAATTTTATTTACTTTAATTAATTGTCTTTCATATCTTATTTTTGTGCAATTTTCACATTTCTTGATCCGTGTGAGAAAAATATTTCTCCTCACTAGCATGACCAGTGAAAAATCTGTTCTCAGCAAATGATTGGTCAAAGTTTAATTGTGGCGTTAAATTTTCTTGGTTTCTTTTGGATTTTCCTATTGTGACGTCATGGAAAAGGCAACCTTGCCTGATGACATCACATAATGATAAAAAGTACCCAGCTTTCTTCAAATCTTTGAAAAAAAAAGAATAAAATTCATTAGAGAAACAGATTCCACCACTATATATATAACTCATGTATCAATATTTTCCCACTCTCAACAGTTAAATTTTAATTATTTAAAAGCTCTGCAAGCCTTGCACTTTGAATATACAAATTTAACGGTCTCGAGTGGAGAAATATTGTTACACACTTGTTGCAGTTGTGGAATCTATATGTATAGGTAAAAAAATAATTGATGAAGTTATGTCCCTTAGACATTCAGATTTTTTTACTTATATAAGTAAAAAAGTCACTTTATCTTTATTTCTTCAATTCTTAGGATTTCTTTGCTCTATTAGAATATTAATTTGTCTGCCCATTGCAGATGTCTTAACTTATCATTTAAGTGTAATTTCATGGACAATGAAAATCTTATTTGTCTGTTATCTTCAGAATACTGGTCATTTACAAGCCCCAAACATAAATAAGTCTGAATCTGCTTTTGACTCATAGAGGTCTAAATTTGTAAGTTTTAGGATTAGTCTCCCTTTGATGCAAGACAAAATACGACTTCAATAAGTCAAATACTGTTAAGCAAGAAATAATTGACCAGAATCAAAAAGTTGCAAATATTGACTCCTACAAGTCGATAAGTGATCAATATTGGTTAACTTCAAGACCCACGCATACTTATAAGGAGGTCATGCATCTAAATCAAATAATGACAGCATTGAAAGACAATGCTTTGTCTTCTAAAGAAAAATATGAATGAGTCTATAAAATCAGAGATAATGTTAATTAACCTTACAATGCAACCACCTGGAACTACAATTAATGAGGAAAAACATCTGTGTTTAGTAAGGATGTTCAATAAGACAATTTCATATAGATAGCTCAAGTCTTTGTGAACTCTCAGACAGGTTTTTGCTGTCATAGGTTGTGTAGTTTGGCCACCAAGTGAAATTAAGTTTTTTCATCAACATAAATAGACCTAAACAAGTCTGTCATTTTATGACTTAGATAAGTCTAAAATTGAAAACACATTTTTGTCGAGCCTTCGACTTTAGTCGAAAAAGCGAGACTAAGCGATCCTATATTCCGTCGTCGTTGGCGCCGTCCACAAATATTCACTCTGTGGTTAAAGTTTTTGAAATTTTAATAACTTTCTTAAACTATACTGAATTTCTACCAAACTTGGACAGAAGCTTGTTTATAATCATAAGAAAGTATCCAGAAGTAAATTTTGTAAAAATAAAATTCCATTTTTTCCGTATTTTACTTATAAATGGACTTAGTTTTTCTGCGAGGAAACATTACATTCACTCTGTGGTTAAAGTTTTTAAAATTCTAATAACTTTCATAAACTATCCTTGATTTGTACCAAACTTGGACAGAAGCTTGTTTATGATCATAAGATAGTATCAAGAAGAAAATTTTGTGAAAATAAATTTCCACTTTTCCGTATTTTACTTATAAATGGACTTAGTTTTTCTGCGTGGAAACATTACATTCACTCTGTGGTTAAAGTTTTTAAATTTTAATAACTTTCATAAACTATCCTTGATTTGTACCAAACTTGGACAGAAGCTTGTTTATGATCATAAGATAGTATCAAGAAGAAAATTTTGTAAAAATAAATTTCCACTTTTCTGTATTTTACTTATAAATGGACTTAGTTTTTTTGCCAGAAACAAAACATTCACTCTGTGGTTTAAGTTTTTAAAATTTTTATAATGTTCTTAAACTATCCTGGATTTCTACCAAACTTAGACAAAAGCTTGTTTCTGATCATAAGATATTATTCAGAAGTAAATTTTGTAAAAAAAAAATTCACTTTTTCCGTATTTTACTTATAAATGGACTTAGTTTTTCTTCCAGTTAACATTACATACAGTCTGCAGTTAAAGTTTATAAAACATTTATTAGATTCATAAACTATCCTGGATTTTTTTACCAAACTTGGAAGCTTCTTTCAATCAAAAGACAGTATCGAGAGGAGAAATTTTTATTGATGTTTTTCCTCATTTTTGTTGAGTCTGCGATTAATAGCAAAAGTAGGCGAGACACTGGGTTCCGTGGAACCCTTACAAATTTTTATGATAAATACATGTTTTGACTTCTTTAAGTCAAAAACAAAAATCGACTTGTTTATGTCTGAGCTCTGACTGCCAAAGGAGCAATTTTTGAAGGCTTTGCCCAAATACTTAAGATCTTTGCACAATCAGTTTCTTTGTTGAGTTAATGATCTTTGCACAATCAGTTTCTTTGTTGAGTTAATGATCTTTGCACAATCAGTTTCTTTGTTGAGTTAATGATCTTTGCACAATCAGTTTCTTTGTTGAGTTAATGATCGATATGAAACATTGAACTCTAATAAAAGGTTATGAGCAAACCTGAGAAAAATCATTAAAGGCATGATTTTACATCTCCAAACTAGAGAATTTTGATGGGATTGTAAAAAGTATTTTACTTTTATAAGTACATGAAGTAAATTTTTGAGAAAAGTAAGGGGAGATTATACAAACATTATAATTTACTTATATAAGTATATGTATATTTACTTGTTCAAGTAAATAAAAATTACTTGTACAATGTCAAGTAGTACCCCTGACTGACAAAAATGAAACAAGTATGAAATGTAATAATTACAATTAATGCTATAGTTAATGCAAAAGCCACATGATGAGTTCCCTTGGCAGGAACAAAACTGTTTTTATTTTTTGTAATAATGAATCATTCATGTCATTCTAAATCACTATTCATTTTCATTCCTTGGATTTGAAACTTCTAACATACTTTTGAAAAGTCATTAAGTACATTTATTTGGTTTAACCATATGTTAACATTTGTTTAAGCAGTTGTATATATTAGCATTGGCACATGAAATTTCCTGTACATTCAGTCATGGTTCATTGACTTTAGATATTTGCATATAAACTTACATCTTAAAGAATTGCCATTTAAATTTCAGCAGTTGAATTATCAAAATAACAAATTATACACAAAAAAATGACATGATACATGAGACATATCTCTGTACAAACAGTTTATTAATTGTCTGGCCTTTGTAGATGTCTTTAGTGCAAGATTTACACCCCAAAAAAACAGGTGAGCGACTGAGCAATTTTAAGGCACACGGGCAACACACCAGGGGTGTGGAAATTCTAAGCCCGACTCGCCCGACTCGTACATTTGAACAACCGGACAAGTAGTTATTTTTGTCTAGGTTCCATGGACAAGTTAAAAATAATACTTAACAACACAAAGTTGAAATCCATCAAAAATAAAGGATTAATTCCAAAACGTATAAAGATGTTTAATTTATGTAAAAGAAACCAATGTTCAGGGAGTAAAATCATCAATGTTCATGACAATAAATATTACATAATACCGGAAATAGATTTATTACTAAAATAAGTAAAAATAAGTATGCGAACCCGAATCTCATTACATTGCATTGGCTTTGTCCATTGACCCGGGATCGTTATTTAGGTTTTATCCATTAATCACCAGAAGTATCTTTTCTTTAGATTTTGTATCGAGATTCAGATTGATAAATACTTAATAAAACACTGGGCAAGCGGACAAAAAAAGTTACGAGTCGAGTAGAAAACCTAAAATTCAAATTGAGAAGAACACAGAGTATTTATTAAATACATCATGCATATCATATACATATATTGCCCCTGGCTTTGTATGGAAATTTGGAAAATAAATTACTTTTTTGCCTATTTACAGATCAAAGGTCAACATTATTTGTTGTCAAAGTGGTAAATAAAAAGGATGCTTTAATGGCTCATCTAGACAATTATCAAGAAACAAACAAGTGTGCCAGTTGGAGTGAAACACCAAAAATAAATAGTGTTTCATTTAGATTCAATTTCTTCACTCACTGTCCACTAAAGGAGTATGTTCGGTAAGGTCCTAAAATGGCCCCCCTTTTTAACGTAAATTTCAAATTCAGATTTATTGACCAATATCACAATAAATTATAGCTTATACAGTGACAAGATAGGAAATGAGACATTTTGTTGAAAATTTTACGTATCTGAGTTTTATTATGACGTCACAAGTTGTACTCATATTGATTTTTTCACGAAAAAATCAATAAAAATGGGTAAATTTCAATAGATTATTGGACAGGAAACATAGAGCGCATATGTCGACAACAAATATCCTTTAAAATAATGTTTGTGAAGCCATTTCACATGTCTCATTTGAAAATTAGGTTTGTCGACGCCTTCGCTCTGTTTCCTGGTCCTTAATTTGGTTGAAATCCAGCTGATTTTGTCAAATTTCACCAATATCCCTTATCTTGACCTTTTTTGGATGTAAATAATAGCTCTGTTAAACTTTCTCACATATCTTTAAAGCAACTTAAAACATTTGTTGTCTTATAACTATGAACTTTATAATTGGGGCCAAATATGGCCCGTACCGAACTTACTCCTTTATATTAAAAAACTGCTGCAAAATCTTCCTTTGTATGTCATTTCATTCAATTCATTGTTTGGTTTGCTGTAAGGTTTCTGTCCCATTGATGTTAACCCATTTCCTACTTTCCAAATTTTTAAACATATTAAACAAATGACTTCATTTGTTTGTGATGCAAAACAGTGCCAAGATTTATATATTAGCTTACAATGAAAAACTTCAATATTTATTGCAACCATCAGGGCAAGTAACTTTTTTTCCGGACAAGTTAACTTTACAGTTTTACTTGCCCAGGGACAAGTGCTCACAACAAATATTTCCAGACCCCTTCACACCTACTTTTGTTGTCAGAATCATCCGTAGCAATCCTACTCAAGTATGTCAATCGTAATTATTTCGTCAACCTACACAAAATTTGCAATAAATGTCTCGCAGTATATGATTAATTATGGAAATTGTTTCAGAAAAAACTTAGTTTTTGTATAAACATGATGAATAGTACTTATCAACCAGTTAGTAAATTTGTATAAGATACCGTGAAAAAAATCTAACATGTTTTATTTTTGGTATGTCTATAATAAGTTACAAATTTTCCCATGACGTCAATGTCATTCAGACTCTCTCTTGACTTTACGTATGAAATGAAACCAGCTCAGATAACTCCCAAGAATCATTTAGACTTTCCAATAAAATTGACCAATCGGAAACCGAGACATATAAAAGACGTGACGCGTTTATTGCCAATCCATCTTGTACCTTGTGTTATACAATGTTATATATAGGTATATAGGGGGAAAAAATTATGAGACGAGTGCCTATGACTTAGAAGCCTCTTGCTGAAGATATGAGGTACTTATAAATACTACTTTTTAATTTATTTATAGTAACATGGGAAACAGACACTAGAATTATACATATTGGAGAAACTGTTGTCCTCACCTGTACAGTGCATGGAATAGAAGAAATTGACACTGGAGAGACAAGACAGTGGTTTAAAGACTCAAGTCTAGTTTGTTACAATGGCAAACCCACAAATTCATTAAAGTATAAGGAATTATTAATTAGAAACAAGTTTCAGCTACTTATCTACAATATAACAGAGGATGATTTAAACTGTGAATACCAGTGCCTGTACTCTTTTCAAACATGTACCAAAAAATTAGAAATAACAACAAAAAATTTTGAATGTAAGTAAAAGTATCCTTTCATTTGATGAAAAAAATATGTATGGTTATCTACATATATAATGTCTAAAAGTAGCAACAATCAACATTCAATCTACATGTATTTAGACGTGGATCAGTTTGTTATATACATACAGGTATGTATATATATGATCCGATGGATAAATCTGTTGTAGAGTTGTCACTGGCTCAGACGTACTCATAAATATAATTATATCCCATGCAACGAAGTTGCGGAGGGTATAATGTTTTTGACCCGTTAGTCCGTCCGTCCATCCATCAGTCCTGTTTCTTGTCATTGCAACTCCTCTCAAACCACACAACAGAATTTCACGAAATCTTTTCAGATAATAAGGACATACTATGTAGTTGTGCATATCGACGGGAAATTGCGATTCAATTTTTTTTCTAGGAGTTACGCTTCTTTGAACTTATTTACTTTAATGTATTACTGCAACAGTTTGTCATCGCAACTCCTCTCAAACCACACAACAGAATTTCATGAAACTTTGTAGATAATAAGGACATACTATGTAGATGTGCATATCGACGGGAAATTACGGTTCAATTTTTTTTCTAGGAGTTATGCCCCTTTGATCTTATTTGCTTCAAAGTACTTCTGCAACAGTTTGTCATCTCAACTCCTCTGAAAACACACAACAGAATTTCATGAAATTTTGTAGATAATAAGGACATGCTATGTATATTGACAGGAAATTATTATTCAATATTTTTTCTTATACAATTTTAATTTCTCCAATGACAATGTGGGGACGTGGGGTATGTGAGCGTGCTCACTAAGGTTCTTTAATTATTTTCTGTGACTGTATCTTACATTAATTTGTAGGTTCCTTTACTATAGATAATTTATCTGATCTGTAAAAATAACATCTCCATGCCTTATATGGACCATAATTTGGTATTGGGACCGTTTCCTATAACAATAGAAAAGTGATAAAATATTGTATTTTGGTGAGAGAAGTTCTTGCTCCCCAATCAAATGCTATTATTTCTATTAAAATAAAGGTGCTTTCTACTCTCCCCTAGATAGAATTTGAAATAAACAAATGTTTCAGATTATCCGGCCGCTTTTCTGTGTCGTTTCTTAGCATTATTTTCGCTTCCTAAGTCATGTAAGTGTGTAACTCTGCATGGCAAATTTAAAGATTATCGTCGCCTGCAAAATCGTTACTTTTGGTTTCAATTAATAAAGAACATCGACCAATAAGAATAGTCAGAAGAAAATGCCGAGAACTATAAGTATTTCTGTAGCAGGTGTAAGAACACTAGCGTTACTATGGTTTCCAATTTCGTAACACAAATTTTAGATGGTGTAATCTGCTTTGTTGTAATAGAATATTTTCAACAATATGCAAATATGAACTCTTGGAAGATGTTCAAACAAGTAAATCAGAGATGATTTACATTCTTGTTTTGTTCTTAGTAATAATTAAGTTAGAAAATGACGTTATCGTTATGCGTTACATTTCACAAGAAAGAGAAGTCCAGTTATTTCCTTTTTTTTTTTTAAATTGTTTTTGTCATTAAGTTCTAATCATTTCTGGTCATATGTGAAACATGTGACTGACATGTGATCACACGCTTACGGCCAGATATATGAAATACTAGGTCTAAACATTGTTTTTGTTTCCAACGGGATGTTAGCAAGCATATTTTGTAGACTTGTTTCATATTGTTTAAAAAAGGAAAATACTAATTTCAAAGAGATCGCGCCGGGGGTCTATTATTTTTCCTATGTGCATAATGTTACATACGATCTTGAGTGAAAATAAATGCCCAATGACTTGACAAAATCGATTTCAGATTTTACGGGACGTTATAACACACTTCGTTTCCAGATAACGATGTAAAGGGTCCTTGGAAAATTCAATCGACATAACGTCTCTTATCATTGTGCCGATCCTCGTTGAATTGATTTTGCTTCAGCAGTAATTATTACTGAATATTTTAGCCAATTTAGGTGAATAAAGATAATTTAATAAAAAATACATGTTAATATACCGTTACTCTTGGAATGTACAAAGTTGGTATCTTTGTCTCAATTTAAATTTTTTTTTTTTTAACATGTTCTGCAAACACTTCAGAAATGCAATAAACTTGTCAAAGGAGAAGTAAACTGTTACCATGCATGACTTGAAGGGAAGTACTTTATTGATTTTAGCCCACTAAAGTAGGTTAAAATGTGGAAACCATGTAGATGGTGTACAGGTCACAAATATCACATGGTGCCTATTTTAAAGATTTAAATTCCAAGTTCAAAGTTTTTTACTTGACAGGATTTATGGGATTTTGACATTGCCAATGATTTGGAATAAATTGTATATAACTGGAATTTCAAAACCAAATATAGATACATGTTTTTGGCTAAAACATCAAGATACCAGGCCTCTACAATAACTTTTTTTTTCAACTTGTCCTGTAGGACAAGCACATACCAAAATTTACTTGTCCGAATGAAATTGTTCATGTTGTTACTTGTCCAAAAATTTTCTATTAAAAATAACCTTTTTTTACATTTTTAGTTGATTAAAGGAACAAAACGAATTTAAACAATATAACAGAATTTGATGTATTTTAAAAAAAATACTTTTCAAAAATATGAGTCAAGTACAACTGCGAAACTAGTCATATCACAGGAATTAGGTTCTAGTTTCCATCAATGCTAGTCTCATCAGTCTCTAATCATGAGGCACCATCTGATAGGCCTGTACACTCATTGGGGGTCTATTATTTTTTTTGTATTCTGTTTTTTTTTTTTTTAAGTTAAAAAAAAAAGTTTATTCAAATGCAATCAATAAAAAGAAGATAAGCCATCATAAGGTCTGATTGCCAATGAGTCAACTCTCTGCAAAAGACCAAATGACACAGAAATTAACAACTATAGGTCACCATATTGCAAGTAATGTTTTTTAGCTCACCTGGCCTAAAAGGCCATGTGAGCTTTTCTCATCACTTGGCGTCCGTCGTCGTCGTCGTCGTCGTCGTCTGTCGTCGTTAACAATTTTTCAAACATCTTCTCCTCTGAAACTACTGAATGGATTTGAATGAAACTTAACATGATTGTTCCTTAGTATATCCTGCACAAAATGTGCGCTTCGATTTTTGATCCGTCAAAAAACATGGCCGCCGTTACTTAAAATAGAACATAGGGGTCAAATGCAGTTTTTGGCTTATATCTCAAAAACGAAAGCATTTAGAGCAAATCTGACATGGGGTAAAAATGTTCATTAGGTCAAGATCTATCAGCCCTGAAATTTTCAGATGAATCAAACAAACCATTGTTGGGTTGCTGCCACTTAATTGGTAATTTTAAGGAAATTTTGCAGTTTTTGGTCATTATCTTGAATATTATTATAGATAAAGATAAACTGTAAACAGCAAAAAAGATCAGCAAAGTAAGATCTACAAATAAGTTAATATGACCAAAATTGTCAATTGACCCCTTAAGGGGTTATTGTCCTTTAATGACAATTTTTCACAATTTGTTCATCATATTTGCTAACTTTAAAAAATCTTCTCCTCTGAAACTACTGAATGGATTTGGTTAAAACTTAGCATGGTTGTTCCTTAGATTATCCTGCACAAAGTGTGTGCTTTGATTTTTGATCCGTCAAAAAACATGGCTGCCGTTACTTAAAATAGAACATAGGGGTCAAATGCAGTTTTTGGCTTATATCTCAAAAACGAAAGCATTAAGAGCAAATCTGACATGGAGTAAAAATGTTCATTAGGTCAATATCTATCAGCCCTGAAATTTTCAGATGAATCAAACATCCAATTGTTGGGTTGCTGCCACTTAATTGGTAATTTTAAGGAAATTTTGCAGTTTTTGGTCATTATCTTGAATATTATTATAGATAAAGATAAACTGTAAACAGCAAATATGATCAGCAAAGTAAGATCTACAAATAAGTCAATTTGACCAAAATTGTCAATTGACCTCTTTAGGAGTTATTGCCCTTTAAAGACTTTTTTCACAATTTGTTCAAAATGTTGACTTACTTTAAAAAATCTTCTCTTATGAAACTGCTGTATCAATTTCAGCCAAACTTAGGCTAAATGAGTTTCAGAGTTTCAGAGTATCTAGTATAAATTTTATATTTCATTTCCTTGTATGTCAAGAAACATAGCTCCTATGGCTAAAATAGAACATAGGAGAAAATGATTTTTTTTTGCTTTTGAAGAAAATAGGACGATTCAAAGAACATTTAAATAAATTGAAAAGCCAAAATAATCATTGATGAGAGATTAAACCAAAAAAATTCAGGTGAGCGATTCAGGCTCTTGAGAGCCTCTTGTTTCTACTTATGATAAAATATGATTTTGTGAATTTTATGGTAAATAAAAAAAATTATTTTTGTGAAAAAATTACCGGTACGGTATTTATTATAAGGAACAGAATAAGGTAGCAAAATGAGGTACTGATTTGTCTTGGTCCCGAAATGTCTCCTGCCTTGTCAAACTGTCTATCAATCATGTCTACTAAATATGTCTCCTACGGTGCCAAACTGTCTCTTAAACAATTGGAGCTGAATCTTTCCACAACTGTCCTGTAAAGTTACCTTATCTACAAAGTGCATCATTGATTCCGATCAGTAAGACTGTTTTCTGAGAATAGTATACCTTTTACCTGTTAAAAAGTACCTGACAAAGAACCAGTTAAAAAATATCGATTGCAAGTAAACATGTTGAAGAAAAAGGTTTTGCATTTGAATAAACAGAATACAGAAACATGTCAAATTAATATTTGTTTTCCTGTTTTTGTTTATAATAAATTACTTTGTTCATCAAAGTTGGATTAAATTTATTTTCTGCAGAATAATTGTACTTGTCCCGACGGACAAGCTTGATCCAGCTTTTACTTGTCCGACCTTTTTTCCCTCTGGTATCGGACAAGCGTTATTGTCGAGGCCTGGATACAAAGATTATAGTATCCTGTATCAATAAAGAAAATATGGAAATTTCTGAATAAATTGTACTAAGTGTTTTCAAAACAAGCACATATTTAGGAGTTTTAAAATACTGTTACATTTAAGATGGATTTCAAGAAAAAGTATACTGTTCAGATTATTTTAAGCAGATTTTGCAATAAAATAAAACTAAAAAAATGCTTTCGGTTTCTTATGGTTTCCTGTCGGGTTTAAAAAAAACCTTTAATTTAACATTGAAAATAGATTTTAAATATTAACATGAAGCAAGTAACACCAGTAATGGTGCGCATTCATGTCTTTTGAAATATATTGTGCAAAATAAAGAAAAAAAGATTGGTTTCCTGTTTGGTTTCCTGTCAGGTAAACGGTGAATCAAAATGTATTATTTTTTTTCTTGAAAAACCCACTTATCCAATAATACTATTCTAACACCAACACGACCCAAAAACTAAAAGTTAAACTTTTAGAACTGACAAAAAAGGATACAAAAAGAAACCAAAGGCTGAATACCAAATTATGGTCCATATATCATGTACTCTAGTACAACGCTAGATTAAAACTGAAGTGGAAAGGAAACACCTGGCCACTGAGAGCTTTATTTTTATGAAGTCCAGGTGGTTGTGTGGTCTAGCAGGACGGCTACAGTGCAGGCGATTTGGTGTCACGATATCTCAGTAGCATGGGTTCGAATCCCGGCGAGGGAAGAACAAAACATTTGCAAATCTAACATTATTGGGTTACAATGTTAGATCTGTAAATTTGCTTTCGCAAATTTTTGGTTCTTCCCTCGCCGGGATTCGAACCCATGCTACTGTGATATCGTGACACCAAATCGCCTGCACTGCAGCCGTCCCGCTAGACCACATGACCACCTGGGCTCTCATAAAAAGAGCTTTCGCTGGCCGTGTGTTACCTTTACTCGTCAGTTTTAATCTAGCGGCGTACTACAGTACATGATATATAAGGCATGAAGATGTTATTGTTACAGATCAGCTAAATTATCTATAGTAAAGGATCCTACAAATTAATGTAATATACAGTCACAGTAAATAATTATATTTACAAGTACGTCTAAGTTAGTGACAACTCTACAACAGATGTATCCATCGGATCGCCATCAATGATGGTGATAAATGGCTGTGTACATAATGTATATACAACTCGTCTAAACATCAACCCAACAATGTTAGATCTGTAAATTTGCTTTCGCAAATTTTTGGTTCTTCCCTCGCCGGGATTCGAACCCATGCTACTGTGATATCGTGACACCAAATCGCCTGCACTGCAGCCGTCCCGCTAGACCACATGACCATGTATATATATATATACATATGCACAAACCCAAGAAAACATTAGCATGAATAGGGATTTCAAGGGTATAATCAATGAAAAATGGAATGAAAGCAAAAGGAGAAACAAATCATGTTTATTCAAATTATTGATCATTTTGATTAATGTGAAAGAAAAAGGTACATATCATAGTTATAATTATAGATCATTTTGATTATCGTTGGATATTTCACTGAGATTAATTTTCTCACTTGATCTGGTACAGAGAAAGTGAGAAAAGCAATCAAGTTGACAAATGATAATCTGTTTATGGCTATTTTGACTGAGTATGTTAACCTTGATGTTTACATTGACAGTGGCCGGTGTGCCATAGTTTCTTAATTTTTCTTATCACTCCATTGTGCTGAGGAAGGAAATCATCAGTCAGTAAGCTAAGTAAGATCAAAGGAAAATTTTGTAAAATAGCGATCATTAACATGATTAATGTATTATGTTCGTTTACTGATATACAATATAATACTTTACTTACTCCTGTTTTAAAAGTACATGTACATGCACATAAGTTTGACAAAAGAATTGCCTTTCTGTACAGGATTCACATATCATGTACATGTACAATGTATATTGTGGCCAAATTTTTGCAAATTATTATTATATTCCCCTTAAAATGAATTCGACGGGTTCAAACAGAAAGATTTTGAAAGCAGAGAAAACTGTGCATCTTATAATCAGCATGACTTTATCTGATGACAATACCAATACTAAAAATCCAGGCTAAAATAAGGCTTACACATATAGTTATACTAAAATTCAGTCACAGACCCACAATATCACTGGTGTGTTCTAGTATTCTAATATATTTATTGTTTAGATTGACATTTTTTTTCTCTCAAGTTTTGACCATGACATCTAAATCATTTGTAAATACTTATAATCAACATGATCAATACAAACTATAGCCATGAACTATAGCCATGAAGGGAAGGAATTTTTCAAGTTTTGAAAAATCATATTGGTTGCAATTGTTTTTTTGCATTTTTTTTGTGTATTGATTTGCTAAAAATATTCACTTGTTGAAACTTATTTTGCAGATCCACCCACTGAGAACACAACAGAACTTGATTACAATTACACAATGAATGGCAGTTTCAGTGTAAAACTACACTTGAAAAAAGTTTTTCCAAGGCCTAATTGTACAGTTTCTTTTCAGGTAAAATAAACTGATTGGTGTAGCTTGAGTGTTCCCCTTTTCCATTATTAATCTTAAGCTTACAAGTGATAAAAAGACTCTATTTAACATGTTTAAACAATCAATTGAGTTCGTGTATTCAGTCTTTGAATAAATTTCAACGAATTTGCAATAAGGAAAGTAAAATAAATAATAATTGCCAAAATGTAGTTTATATCATGCTCAGTGTTCTCCCGGGGTCGTTTTGCGGTGCACTTTTCAGTGCAATCCCAATTTCCTGCTGTTCTATTGCACTGACTGCAGCGCTATCCAACGCAAGCGCGTCACTATAATTTTCAAAATTTTTCAAATTTCCCGCTTATTTTTCACTTCGAATCACGTGATCGACTTGCTTACTATTTCTGAATGAATTATTTTCGTTGTATTAAGCATGTTAAGTAACTCCGCGGGACCAGCCTAATAAATTTTACAAAATGGTAACTTTGGAAGATCAAAATAAACAAAGATTTCAACATTGACATCTATTTTTTAGCTCAACTGGCCTAAAAGGCCAAGTGAGCTTTTCTCATCACTTGGCGTCCGTCTTCGTCGTTAACTTTTACAAAAATCTTCTCCTGAAACTACTGGGCCAAATTAAACCAAACTTGGCCACAATCATCATTGGGGTATCTAGTTTTAAAAATGTGTCTGGTGACCCGGCCAACCATCCAAGATGGCCGCCATGGCTAAAAATAGAACATGGGGGTAAAATGCAGTTAATGGCTTATAACTCAAAAACCAAAGCATTTAGAGCAAATCTGACATGGGGTAGAATTGTTAAACAGATGAAGATCTATCTGCCCTTAAATTTTCAGATGAATCGGATAACCCGTTGTTGGGTTGCTGCCCCTGAATTAGTAATTTTAAGGAAATTTTGCTGTTTTTGGTTATTATCTTGAATATTATTATAGATAGAGATAAACAGTACGCAGCAATAATGTTCAGCAAAGTAAGATTTACAAATAAGTCAACGTGACTGAAATGGTCAGTTGACCCCTTTAGGAGTTATTGCCCTTTATAGTCAATTTTTAACCATTTTTCGTAAATCTTAGTAATCTTTTAAAAAAATCTTCTCTGAAACTACTTGGCCAAATTAATCCAAACTTGGCCACAATCATCTTTTGGGTTAGTAGTTTGAAAAATGTGTCCGTTGACCCGGCCATCAAACCAAGATGGCCGCCATGGCTAAAAATAGAAAACATTAATAGCATAATATAAGAAAAACACAACAAATCAATTACAAACAAACAGCGCGCCGCGACAAATTCACTGAGAATTGTTGAAAATTTCGCACTTACCACAGCGCTATCCAAAAATCCTGGGGAGAACACTGTCATGCTTTTAACAAAAAAATAATAAAAAGAATGGGTCACAGGGCTTATTTTCACGCTACGCTGTGTTCAAAATTGACAGATTTTGTATAGATTATGCATGGAAAACCCAATTTTCTGCAATAAAGCATAAACTACACCATAGAATTTTGAGAAATCATATGAGAAGATATAGCTTTTAATTTAATAGTCTGCTTTCAGTTAAGAAAAAGAAAAAATGGGGTCACCAGACCCGTTTTCCTGCTACATTTAAAAATAGGTAAATTCTTAAACACATTCTATTGTAAAAGTACCTTAATCTGAATTATATGCCCTTGCATTTGAGTTGCCTCCCCTTATGTGGCAAAGATGGAAAAAATTCAATCAAACAAAAGTTGTTTTTTTTTAAAATACAACCATAAATATGATAAAACACGTCATTTTCTATATTGAAATGAATGTTCTTACACATGAATTACCTGCTACTCTAAAGATTTGCACATTCTATTAAAGATCTAGACCTTGTTTTCTTGTATTTCCAAATCAAAGATGGAGGAAGACACCCTATCTACCTTAATTACCATTATTCAAATTTTTAGCTCACCTGTCCCGAAGGGACAAGTGAGCTTATGCCATCACTTGGCGTCCGTCGTCGTCCGTCGTCTGTCGTCGTCGTAAACTATTTCAAGAATCTTCTCCTCTGAAACTACTGGGCCAAATACTTTCAAACTTTAACTGAATGTTCCTTAGGGTATCTAATTTATAAATTGTATCCGAAGTTTTGATCTATCAACAAACATGGTCGCCATTGCTAAAAATAGAACATAGGGGTCAAATGCAGTTTTTGGCTTATAACTCAAAAACCAAAGCATTTAGAGCAAATCTGACATGGGGTAATATTGTTTATCAGGTCAAGATCTATCTGCCCTGAAATTTTCAGATGAATCAGACAACCCGTTGTTGGGTTGCTGCCCCTGAATTGGTAATTTTAAGGAAATTTTGCTGTTTTTGGTTATTATCTTGAATATTATTATAGATAGAGATAAACTGTAAACAGGAATAATGTTCAGCAAAGTAAGATTTACAAATAAGTCAACATGACGGAAATGGTCAGTTGACCCCTTTAGGAGTTATTGCCCTTTATAGTCAATTTTTAACCATTTTTAGTAAATCTTAGTAATCTTTTACAAAAATCTTCTCCTCTGAAACTACTGGGCCAAATACTTCCAAACTTTAATTTAATGTTCCTTAGGGTATCTAGTTTGTAAATTGTATCCGAAGTTATGATCTATCAACAAACATGGTCGCCATTGCTAAAAATAGAACATAGGGGTCAAATGCAGTTTTTGGCTTATAACTCAAAAACCAAAGCATTTAGAGCAAATCTGACAGGGGTAAAATTGTTTATCAGGTCAAGATCTATCTGCCCTGAAATTTTCAGATGAATCAGACAACCTGTTGTTGGGTTGCTGCCCCTGAATTGGTAATTTTAAGGAAATTTTGCTGTTTTTGGTTATTATCTTGAATATTATTATAGATAGAGATAAATTGTAAACAGGAATAATGTTCAGCAAAGTAAGATTTACAAATAAGTCAACATGACAGAAATGGTCAGTTGACCCCTTTAGGAGTTATTGCCCTTTATAGTCAATTTTTAACCATTTTTAGTAAATCTTAGTAATCTTTTACAAAAATCTTCTCCTCTGAAACTACTGGGCCAAATACTTCCAAACTTTAACTGAATGTTCCTTCGGGTATCTAGTTTGTAAATTGTATCCGAAGTTATGATCTATCAACAAACATGGTCGCCATTGCTAAAAATAGAACATAGGGGTCAAATGCAGTTTTTGGCTTATAACTCAAAAACCAAAGCATTTAGAGCAAATCTGACGTGGGTAATATTGTTTATCAGGTCAATTTCTATCTGCCCTGAAATTTTCAGATGAATCAGACAACCTGTTGTTGGGTTGCTGCCCCTGAATTGATAATTTTAAGGAAATTTTGCTGTTTTTGTTTATTATCTTGAATATTATTATAGATAGAAATAAACTGTAAACAGCAATAATGTTCAGCAAAGTAAGATCTTCAATTAAGTCAATTTGACCAAAATTGTCAATTGACCCCTTAAGGAGTTATTGCCCTTTAAAGACTTTTTTCACAATTTGTTCATCATGTTGACTTACTTTAAAAAATCTTCTCCTTTGAAACTGCTGTATCAATTTCAGCCAAACTTAGGCTAAATGAGTTTCAGAGTATCTAGTATAAATTTTATATTTTATTTCCTTGTATGTCAAGAAACATAGCTCCTATGGCTAAAATAGAACATAGGAGAAAATGATTATTTTTTTTGGCTTTTGAAGAAAATATGACGATCCAAAAAACATTTAAATAAATTGAAAAGCCAAAATAATCATTGATGAGAGATTTAACCAAAAGAATTAAGGTGAGCGATTCAGGCTCTTGAGAGCCTCTTGTTTAAGAAAGAACAAAAATGCAAGGTTCATTATTACAATTTCAGGACATTCTGCATACAACATGTACAAGTTGCATTTCTGTAAATATATAGACAATGCAATTTCCCACAGGAACTTTGCAGCTGTGACACTTTTACAATGAAGTTTCGTGTAGAATCATATTCTAGAATGGAAAGATGATATGCACTACTATTTTATTTTAAGGTCAAAACATAGGGCTGTGTGGCATATTTTCAACATTTATATGCCCTGAACTTGTTAGAGATTAAACTTATACTAAAATTGAACTACCCCTACCTTTACTTTTTGCCTACTTCAGAATTCATTTCTCACCGCATAATATGTTTTTATACTGCCTTACTGGTAACAGTCCCAAGTTATGTCTAGAGCTATGATATATAACATAGAGATCATATCTGGGAGCCAGTATGTCAGCAAATCAAATTATCTATGAATATTATATACAGTCAGGGGGCTTACTGAAATAAGTGATTTTTAAATCACTTATTTGTGTAGCAAATTCAAGGTTTTGTCACAAATCGGGATTTTGTAGTTTTTTCAAAATTTTAAACACATAGGTTTAAATAATATCTTTTAATTAGTAAAATTAAAAAAAAATGAACTTTTTGCTTCTTTTAAATATAAGTAGCAAAGTTTATGCCTTTGATGCTATCATTTAGCTGAAAATTCTATTTTAGTTGGAAAAAATGCTATTATAATGGCTTTACATAATGAACTGATACTTTCTTAAAAGATTTTTCCCAGCAGTGGGAGTATTTTTTCCTGTGAAGTTCAAGGTTTCATCTTTCAGATTATGTAATAAAATTCTACTGTTCGTGATAAAAATGTCACTGTTCAGGGGTGTTGAAATTAGTGGGGGTTATTAAAACAATGATACTTAAAGAAGTGATTTTTGGGAAGGAAATTGAGGTCTGATACTTAAACAAGTTATTTTTATGTCATTAACCTAGATTCAGTACAAGGTGATCACCTGAAATGACCTGGTCATCCTAGACAACACAGATGTTGGTTCTGATAAGTTTAGAAACATAATTAGTCCCTGGATCATTAGTATTCTATATTTAAAGCTACAATAAAATTAAATCACTTCTTCTAGTGATTAATTTGTACTACTTAAATAGGTGATTATTAAAGAAAGACAACTCTAACTTCCAACCTTTATGGAAATAATGTTACTTGAATCAGTGATTTAGATAATCACTTATTTAAGTAAGTCCCCTGACTGATATATCTTCCCAAAAGAGGCGTGGTTTGAGAAACGACTATTACTGTGAAAGTACTTTTATTCGTGGGGTACCAATTTTCGTGGTTTTCATGGATGACTTTATCCACGAATTTAAATGTCCAACGAAATAAAACAACCATTGTCCAAATCAAGACATGGAAAGATCCCCATCGATAGGTTTGACTACTGATATGATTAGGAGAATACATTGAATAACGCCAAATCTGAGAATACTTTAACAGCAGTCATAGAAATACAACTGCATGCAGGATTATACCCATTTAATCTTTAATAACCTTAACTGAACAACTTTTGATCTTTTAAATTAATTCTCATAAAAAATATTTTTGATCGATAAAAGTCAGATTTCCGGTATATATATTGATATGCTAGTATGAGAAAATGTTCATTTTATATCCTCATAGTTCTCTTACATATATAGGAAATAGTAGTTTCATATTGGGCTTGATTTTGATAAGAATTATTTGACAATTCAAGATACGTTTATAGCATTTGTTTATGTTACTGTTTTCTTTAGGTGACATATTTATGACCTAATTAAGGGCATACGATACAGTTTTGATTCTGTATTTACAAGTTGATGAAAATTTGCATTCATGCTATTTTTTACCTGATTAAATCAAATATGCATTAAAAAATATACCTTCATGTGCTACTTTTTGAGTAAAATGAGGTCGAAATTTGGTATGTTTGCTCAAAATTTGGATTTGTAGCCGTATTTTTCTTTTTCGAAAGAAAGGCATAACTTTTGTGTTTTAAAAGATAAACACAAATTGTTTTTGTTAAATAATTTGTAATTTCACTATTTTATAAGTAAATTTATACATTTTTTATTCAGAAATAACTCATATTTATCAAATGTTCATGAATGTAAAAGAAAACATCATTTTTTCGCTGTATATTTATCATATTAAAAAAAATTGCACTATTTACTTTTTCATGAAAATTGGCACACATAATCTTCTCGTGTAATCAAATCAAGTGGCATTTTAAAAAATAGGGGTCCATGAACTCGTTTTCAAGTTAAATAAGTTTAAATGGCAAAAATCAGTCAAAACTGCATCTTTTCCCAATAAGTCATAGTTTGACGTCGTGAAAATAACAATTTACGTTAGCAACGTCATTAACCCCCCTGTAACTGTATCGTATGCCCTTAACACCTTTGATGGACTTTAATCTGTTGATCACTTTATCATGGATTAATTAGTGTTATCACTACGGTGTAAACCGGGTCAATGTTGACTTTGCAATTTTCTTCAATCCAGACTAATTGTAACCTAGTTTCTAAAGGCTTTAATTTTTTTATTTTTTTTTAGTGTTTCTAATATTCAAAAAAAAAGGCCAGTTTATATTATAAGGATACTCACCATCCCCATACTTCTTTTTATAGAAACCTCTCAATAATTTCTGAATTTACAGTATATAAAAGTCTCTTGACTATTTGGATATGTCAGCCATAATTATACCCCCGCTTTGAAAAAAAGGGGGATATACTGTTTTACCTCTGTCTGTCCTTCCGTCAGTCCGTCAGTCCGTCAGTCAGTCAGTCTGTCCGTCCCATGAATATTTTTCGTCACATTTTTCTCAGGAACTACACTACCAGGATTTCTGAAATTTGGTTTCAGGCTTGATATAAGTCAGCTATACTTTGTGATGCGTTTTCAGATTCATCACTCAACAACTTCCTGTTTACCGAACACTTGTATCATTTTTACACCTGATAGCCAAGTTGAAAATTTTTCGTCACATTTTTCTCAGGAACTGCACTACCAGGATTTCTGATATTTGGTTTCAGACTTGATATAAGTCAGCTATACCGTGTGATGCGTTTTCAGATTCATCACTCGACAACTTCCTGTTTACCGAACACTTGTATTATTTTACACATGATAACCAAGTTGAAATTTTTGTCACATTTTTCTCAGGAACTACAATACAAGGATTTCTGAAATTTGGTTTCAGGGTTTATCTAAGTCAGCTATACCGTGTGATGCGTTTCAGATTGATCACTTGACAACTTCCTGTTTACCGAACACTTGTATGATTTTACACATGATAGCCAAGTTGAAAATTTTCGTCACATTTTTCTCAGGAACTACAATACAAGGATTTCTGAAATTTGGTTTCAGGATTTATATAAGTCAGCTATACTGTGTGATCCGTTTTCAGATTCATCACTTGACAACTTCCTGTTTACCGAACACTTGCATATTTTTACACTATTTAATATTATCCACTTGCGGCGGGGGTATCATCAGTGAGCAGTAGCTCACAGTTTCACTTGTAAAATGATTGTTTTTCAGGCTTTACAACACACCTTTGCAGAAAGAATGTACAAGAAAATTGGTTTATATTTCGAGGTCCATCTGCTGCATATGTCAAATGTAATACTTGATGCCATTACAACATTTAATGTAACTTGCCTGTTACAAAAAGAGCATTTAATAGCAGAGGGAGAAATAGGATTTGACAAAGGTATTTTTTTCTAAATAATGCATAGAGAAGACACAATGTTGGGCAATAAATACTGCCCCTGGTTTTTGTCTCAACTGATAGGAAAGTTGCAGTATGTGAGACAGGTATTACTTATTGGCGTCAGGGTACACTATTTGTATAAAGCTTTATAATTCAGAGAGTAAGACCTGGATACTTCATATCATGTGTGCAGATACAAATGTACCTTTTGTCACAATATTTCCATCATTCATAATTATGTTCACTGTCCTTGACCTCATTTTCATGGTTCAGCTACTACTTGAAAAAATATTGAGGTTGTCAATTGAATTTCTCTCTTATTATGATCAATATTTAGGATAACTATATTTGGTATATAATTATGTATTCCTTGCAATGTCTTAATGTCCGTCTGACAGAGATCAAATGACCTAGACCTCATTTCATGGATCAGTGATCAAGGTTAAAGTTATGTGACTAGGTCCATTTCTCAAATACTATAAGCAATAGGTCAACTTTATTTGGTGTATGGAATGATTGTTAAGGCTACATGTCAGTCTGACAGGTTTCATCCGACCTGGACCTCATTTTCAGTATTTTTGTGATTTTACTTTTTTCATACATTTGTAGTTCATTGGTCTGATTGTTAATTTTTGGGTTTTGGTCTGTTTTTCAATTAACATAGTTCACATTCAAAAGGTCAACTATATTTGGTGTATACAAAATTGTAAGGTGAATATGTCAGTCTGTCACAATTGACCAGACCTTGACCTCATTGTCATAAAAATGTTAAGTTTCTGTAATGCTTTTTCACGTTTTTGGTAAACCTTTTATCTCCAAGATTTTCAACATAAAATCAATGGTTAGTACAGCACTCAGACTCTTGTTATCTTAAGCTAAAGTGGTTAATCCTTGACAATTGAAATTTTATAGCTGTATAGAGTACAATAAACAAGAAATAAGAGAATAAAACCGCAGACTATACAAGCCTTTCTAAAAAATGATTCAGTTTATTCATAAAGAATGATATTGAACAATATGTAAATGATTATTAATTTAGACATTAGACATGTATATTAAATTTTTAACATATCTATAACAGGGCTTCCAAAAAATATTTGAGCCAGCCGGACATTTTATATCTGATCCTGATTTTAATCTCTTAAGACACAATCATTGACAAACATCGACGAAAGTCAATTATGGTAATCAGATGGCCATTCCAATGATTGACATTAGATAAAAAAAAAAAAAATAAACTTTACTTTGATATGAATTTGATGTTCAGATGTAAACTGTTAAATTGGCAGTGCATCATTCATATGGTGCACATCAGCATGTTCATAGCTGCCTTAGACTCTTTATTTGTGCCTAATGACATTGACAAAAACTTTCCGTTTGTTTTTAACTAAACCAGATGTTGACTTGACAATGGTAAAACATGGACCAGAAACGGCAACGTAAAATCCCTGACGTTTACAAAGCACGACTGAGTGAAGAAGCTCTTTCCACGTTAATTCTTCAATAGAATACTTGAAATGAACGATAGATACAGGTATCAATGATAGTTTTAGCATTTTTGAAGAAATGTAGGATGCATAATTAAATTTCCCAACTGTGCACATGCGCACACATGTTCTAGTTCATACAACAGAGTTCTGACCAGTTTTCATTTAAAACCTTTTTAAATTTTTCATTAAATCATGTTGATAAACTAATTTCTTATAATTTAAATTTTTGGACTAAATCAATTAGATACAAACTGCTGTAATGTAAGAAAATAATTTGGAAAAGACAGATAATTTTTACAATGTCCGGTACTGAAAATAGTTAGCTGTCACCTGAACAGGTAGATTTCAGCTGTCCAACAACTAATTAGCCTTGATTAAAATTAGAAAGTATTGGAGTAGGGGTTGTTTTAATAGTAATTAATCATAGTGTGACTTTTATGACCGGAAGTCTGTGGCAAAAGGTTGGGTAAAAAAGATGGATAATTATGTTAAAATGACCGAAAAAGCCTTGAAAACTAAAAAGTAGATGACGGTTTCATGCTTTGCTCAGCCGGACTTTTACCGGACATTATCATGATTATAGAAATAACCGTAATATATGACTGTTTTGGAAGCCTTGATCTATAAATCTTTTTTCCTTGAAAATTTTGATTTTTTACAGATATATAATATATACTGTAGAAAGGCTTGTATTATAGTCTGCGTTTTTATTCTCCAAAATTGACCTTTCAGACAGGGTGTGGACTATATAGCTGAATAGAGTACAATAAACAAGAAATAAGAGAAAAATTTCAATTTGTTTACATTACGCCATCTTTATTATTGAAATTGTAGAGGGCGCTCTTATTATTTTTCAAACTAATTATTTTAACTAAGTAATCCATATAAAAAAGTTATTTATATTCAATATCAAATTGAGACTGATAAATATAAAAACTAAACCTATCATTACAAATTTCTTGTTTCTTTTCAATGCATTGGTTGAAATAAACTGGTATCTGCTTCATTGAAACAATTCAAACATAGTTAAAAAGACAACCGTGAACCAGCTTACAATTTGTAACTACAAAATGTAAATGGTTATTGTTCTTTCTGATTTGTTGTTTCATACTGTCGGACCATAATGGTTTGTATTAGCTTAAGACCCTTCAAACAATAATGTGATAGATGTATATATATTAAAAACTGTTTTATAAAAGGATGGAACTGTTTTACTTTCAAAGTCATATTATAGTGATATCTGTTATGTACAGATTTCGACTCTCACCGGTTAATTTCTTCTTTTACACATGCTTTTAAAACTTCCTGTTTAACCATACACATGTTTCTAAATTGTTTTTTAATTGAATTAAACTAATTTTAACAATCATGAAGCGTTCTGGAATCATTTACAAGCTGAATTACAAGCAGTTTCAGCTTCTGTTTGATGATGTTTTTCCAAGAAAATAACGCACAGAAGACCGCACATGATTTGAAATTATCGGAGTTTCATTAGACCTTTTCTAACAGTTTTTTTACCTAAAATTTCGTGGGGGAAGGGGGAGCAGACTATGTACCAGTGCGAACATTACAAGTCTTTCTAGGGCATATAAAATTATATATTTTACTTTTAATATATGCCTATTTTTAAACTCACCTGGCATAGTAAAATATATGATAGCTATAAAAGAGGGCAAGAGTTATGTGAAAACAATTCTACTACAGTTTTAAACCCAGATCGCTGAAATTTCACTGGAAAGTTACACCTACAAAGATGGCAACCATTACGATTTTTCCGTAGTTTTTCCGATTTTGCCATAAAAACTACGCTACTACGGTCAAAGTCGAATAGTTACGGATTCCCAATCATCCCTGTTCAATTTTGTAAAGCACAGATTTTTATTATTACTTTTCCGTCCTGGTCCAGTATTTAGAAAACGCCAATGTTATGCTTCAGGTTTCTCGGGAGTTGTCAACCTATTATATGGTAACGAACTGACTTTCGAAGAGGCAAACTTGCATTTCATGAAGGGAAAACGGTACTATTTATTCTGCAATAGGCGACAATACTAACATTTTCTAAATTTACCACTTTTTATAATAAAAACCTGGATAAAACAGTTATGTGTGGTGTTATTATTATTCTATTTAAAAAATTGAAGCCAAATAGTATCATGACCAATTTCCAACGGAGCTGGTTTATGTTATCCATGCCCACTGTCATTTTACACCAAATTTATGAAATTTTGGAAACTTTTTGGAATAATTCTCTAGAAAATATTTCAATAGGTTTTAAAATTTATATTGTAAATATATATACACACTGCAGTTATTAATAGATAGATATACCCTGTCTTGGGTACACAAAAGGCCAACCTAATGCTAGGAAAATGTAATACTACCTTTTTCCCTGAAGTAACTTCACCCTTTCTCTACTTCTCCGTGAGAAATCGAAACTGTACGAGTCAAGAACATCTGAACAATTAATGAATGAAATACATACTACAGACAACATGTTAAACGACAAATTTTAGTGCACATCACTTTGCAACCACTCGTCAGTAATTTTTTATTGGTAAATGCACATTTATCAATGTTTATGAATGATTACTGAAAACTTTTCAAAAATATGGAAAATTTGAGTTTGTTACTGATTGTGTCAAAAGGAGGTTGGCATCTATGCACATATATTTGTACATACATCTACAAAAGACTCATCAGTGACGCTCAAATCAAACAAGAGGCTCTCAAGAGCCTGAATCGCTCACCTGAATTTTTTTGGTTTAATCTCTCATCACTGATTATTTTGGCTTTTCAATTTATTTAAATGTTCTTTAAATCGTCCTATTCTCTTCAAAAGCCAAAAAAAATTCATTTTCTCCTATGTTCTATTTTAGCAATAGGAGCTATGTTTCTTGACATACAAGGAAATGAAATATAAAATTTATACTAGATACTCTGAAACTCTGAAACTCATTTAGCCTAAGTTTGGCTGAAATTGATACAGCAGTTTCAAAGGAGAAGATTTTGTAAAGTAAGTCAACATGATGAACAAATTGTGAAAAAAGTCTTTAAAGGGCAATAACTCCTTATGAGGTCAATTGACAATTTTGGTCAAATTGACTTATTTGTAGATCTTACTTTGCTGATCATTTTTGCTGTTTACAGTTTATCTTTATCTACAATAATATTCAAGATAATGACCAAAAACTGCAAAATTTCCTTAAAATTACCAATTAAGTGGCAGCAACCCAACAATGGTTTGTTTGATTCATCTGAAAATTTCAGGGATGATAGATCTTGACCTAATGAACAATTTTAACTCATGTCAGATTTGCTCTAAATGCTTTCGTTTTTGAGATATAAGCCAAAAACTGCATTTGACCCCTATGTTCTATTTTAAGGGGGTTCGCGGGTCTAAATCATTTATATAGGATTTCCCTATATTTTTCTATAAATGAACTTTATCTTATAGTTAATAGGAAAAATAAAATAAAAAAGTGGTGTCACCGTTCATTTGCGCTCACAATCTGCCTTCGAAAGAAGCATACATTTTTGTAAAAGTGGGTTTTTTCTGTTGAAGTAATAGGAGAAATAAAGTTAATATCGAAATAGAAAAAGAAATTTATTACAGAAATCGCTCAAATTTTACAATAATTTAGTTTAAGTACAGCTTATATGGAAATTGTATTAAAAAATATAGGTCACCGGTGAGTTGAAAAAGATATTTCAATTTTAAAGCCAAAAAATGGCATTTTTCCACCAAAGGGAGATAATTTGGAACTTTTTGAATGATGTATACATTTTAAAAGTCATCTGGGGCCAATACGAATTGATTGTTTTGAACGATTTTTGTACCATATGATAAAGTAACAACTACAAAAGGTAACAAATAAAATTTGTAATGAAAAACAAATGTTTAATTTTTTTCTGAAATTTTTATACCCTCGAGCCTCCTTAAGTAACGGCGGCCATGTTTTTTGACGGATCAAAAATCTAAGCACACACTTTGTGCAGGATAAGCTAAGGAACAATCATGCTAAGTTTTATCCAAATCCATTCAGTAGTTTCAGAGGAGAAGATTTTTTAAAGGTAGCAAATATGATGAACAAATTGTGAAAAATTGTCATTAAAGGACAATAACCCCTTAAGGGGTCAATTGACAATTTTGATCATATTAACTTATTTGTAGATCTTACTTTGCTGATCATTTTTGCTGTTTACAGTTTATCTTTATCTATAATAATATTCAAGATAATGACCAAAAACTGCAAAATTTCCTTAAAATTACCAATTAAGTGGCAGCAACCCAACAATGGTTTGTTTGATTCATCTGAAAATTTCAGGGCTGATAGATCTTGACCTAATGAACAATTTTAACCCATGTCAGATTTGCTCTAAATGCTTTCGTTTTTGAGATATAAGCCAAAAACTGCATTTGACCCCTATGTTCTATTTTAAGTAACGGCGGCCATGTTTTTTGACGGATCAAAAATCGAAGCGCACACTTTGTGCAGGATACTCTAAGGAACAATCATGCTAAGTTTCATTCAAATCCATTCAGTAGTTTCAGAGAAGAAGATGTTTGAAAAATTGTTAACGACGACAGACAACGACGACGACGACGGACGCCAAGTGATAAGAAAAGCTCACATGGCCTTTTAGGCCAGGTGAGCTAAAAAAGTTTAAAAAGAAAGGCCAGGTTAGTAAGCTAGGCAAGCTGCACTTTTGCTAAAGTAATGCCAACTCCAAATTTTGATGTTTAAAACCATCTTCTAGTAAACTGTAGGAGAGTTTCTTCAAATTTTTGGAAATATTAACATGATGATCACTTTACAGGGAGCAGTACTAGTAATGATTACTCCAAGACTTTAGGTCAATTGAAAATAGCAAAATATCAGAATATCACAACTACAGCCCTCTTCCTGCTGTTCTTCATTATGTTATTTTAAAAAGATAACATCTTCTTTTCTTTCTCAAATGTTTCTTGTACTTATAACTACATTTCAAAAATTCTACATTGATTGTTCACAAATATTTCAACCCACCCATTGGAGACTTTGACAAATTTTGTAATGTTCAAGCTTAATGTATTCAACAACAGTTATTTAAATATTGAATTTATAGACCCATTATGAACATATCTCTATGTTCATTGCTAAATACATGAAATAGTTGTAATAATATATGGTTTTTGAAATTCTGGTCCTTGTAGAGTGAGTGACCCATATTTGCCTCAAAATTTGTTCATTTTAACTTACATTCAACCTACATTTGAATATTTGGAACTTTTTATGTAGGTTTCAGAAATTATGAAAAAATTGTTTGACAAAGGACTTATCTTCAAAACATTGGTAAATTGATCTGATGATAAACACAAACTCTAGAGGAAATCTAGTTGTTCGTGTACAATGGGTGACACTTTTTCACTGCAATGTATGATATGACAATCCTCCCTATCCTGGTATATTATAAAAACTAATGTTAGTAATTACATGAATAAGAATGAGAGAACATTCCTATATTATTTTCTCACAAATATTTTCTTCAAGACTGTGCATGATTACCATATATAAATCTTACATGGCGAGCCGTTTACCTATTTATTTAAATTTCAAGATATATATCTCATATAATATAGTACATTATATATATAATTTATGATATATGTTATAAAGAAAATTATATAAGATATCTTATAAAGTTGATGAGATATATTGAAGTAAGAATAAATAGCAAAACTGCTTGCCATACTTACATAATAGCTCAAATTGTTTAAAAAGACCTGCATATTTCTTTATATGTGCGAATAATCTTCAAAATGGAGTTAAGAGGAATATTAGCTGTTCGAACATTACAAACAGCCTTTACTATCTCTTTAGGCAAAAACTAGCGGCCTAGCCACAATCAGATGTGCATTTTGTGTTTCACATGAAGTCAAAAATGAGTATCACCTCAGGGAAAAACTCTTTTGATATTTTGGTTCAAAAATGGTTTAAATTATGAAAAATTGCCATCGTTAGGCTAACACTGGAAGCATTTATATAATTACATGCAGTTTTTGAAGGAAATATTTAATATTTTTATTAAATAAATGGTGTTTAAAAACTGTATAATTTTCTTTAATGGTTGCCTTCAAGACATGGTCACCAGTGACAGATTTTTGGTCAATGACAAAGACAACAAAATATGTTTAGAACTATTAAATATCAAACATTTTAATTGAAAAAAAAATAACAAGAACATGTTTGACTCACAGTTATTTCAAACAATAGTAGCTTTCTTTGATCATTAATCTTATCTGATAAAACTGTGTCTAAAATTATCTATAAATAACAAAACTTCCAAAAGAATCCTTTCTTTTGGTGTATAGAACATTAAAATAACTTGATGCATATTCTTACAATAAACAATCAAACTTAGCAATACAATTTATATGTTTTGTCTACGGACAAGACATTGTATTCATATTTAATGAAATGCATTATTAAAACCTAATAAAAAGTGTTATCTTGAAGAAAAAAAACATACATTTTATCAGGTTTATCTATCAAATGATGCTTAACTTGAGGAAAATGGAAACAAATACATTTTGATAATGTCTACGGACAAGACATTTTATTGATATTCAATTAAATGCTTTCAAAGATGATTGTTAAAGTTAAGATTAAAAGTTACTAATTAAGTTTTAAGCGGTGTTTTTTAATTTTGGAAAATATAAAAATGTACCCATAATTCTTTACATATCTCAATAATTTATTGATTAAGCCAAAATGAAGACACATTCTTTTAACTGAAATACATATATCTGACTGTTTAAAACAATCAAACTATTGTTAAAACTCAATTTTGACATAGTTGAATGTGTTCTCTTGAAAAAATAACATACATTTTACCTATCAAATTAGGCTGAACTCAAGGAAATTGGATACAAATATATTGTGGTAATGTCTACGGACAAGACAATTTCAGTTAAAAAAAAATTCTGTTAGAAATAATTGTGACTATATTTATGTTGAAAATACTGAGTTTTAATTTGAATAGATAACTTTCATCACCTATAAATAAGATTTAAGTTCCATAGCAGACAAATAATTGAATTTAATACTTGTTATGTACAAGTGTCTTGTCCGTAGACACTTCCTCATCTGCTGTTAATACTGAAATGCAAAAGATAAAGTTAGAGAGAGAGAAATACTTTTTCTTCATTTGATTTAGTTAATCTTTTAAGGTATGCAGCAACTGGAATAAACAATATTGAAGTAAAATAAGGTATGCTTTTTATGACTGATAATCTGACACTTTTTAAAATCCACTCCTGTAAAGTAATTTTACAAAAATTGAGAACACTTAGATTACCATTTATTTATTAAAAATAAGATATTTCTAAGTTTAAACAACACATAGGACTAATTAAGACCCATAAAGCCAAGCAATATTGATAAAAAGACATGTCTACGGACAAGACATGTGTCTACGGACAAGACATTCTGACATATTTTTGAATTTTTTCCTCTATTAATAGATGGTAGAAAAAAATGTTAGTAGTGTTTTCATATCTACAAAAGAACAGGAACTTAGCAATGCAACATTAATGTTATTATGCTTCCAGTTTACTAGGGAATGCATGTCTACGGACAAGACATTTTTTCACTTTATTTGTATATCCAACTTTGATGGCATATATCTCCAGCTAGGGTACTGCAAATTTGATAAATGAGGTAGTTTTTGATAATGTATATACTAGAAGAGAAAACAAAACACATAATAGCATAAATTTGGTTTATTTTTCTCTTTTATCACTACACTGAGCAAGCTAAAAACAAAAGTACAAAATTGCATAACAAGCGCATAGTATTCAACTTTTTATCATAACTTTGTAACCACTGAAGATTTTTTGTTGCAACAAACAGTAAAAGAAAGATGAATAAATTGTCTATAGCAATGAACCAATAATGTAGTTCAAATTAAGTTCACTTATTAACTATCAATTGATAAAAACAGCGAAATTTTAAATGAAACAACATAACGTGAAATTTTGCCCATTTCAGCGTGTATTGTAGTGTTTTTTTTAAAAACGGTAACACCTATACATGATATTTGATATTCATTGTGAAGCCCTACATTCTCTTCTTCAGTTCAAAGATGTATTACTTATGTAAAGTTTATCTTCTTGTCTTTACAAGCCTATAACATAGACCCAATATGAAATGCACATCTGATCTTGGCTAGGCCGTCGGTAAAATTTTATTGAAAAAATGACAAAATGGCGAAAATGTGTCTGATTAATATGCGACACCCATTCTACATTGTTATAACATTGTCTCATGATCATCTATACTCATCACAGTATAAGTATAACTGCTGATACTCTAAGTAATTCTCACACATTTTGTTTGGACCTAATATATTCTATGCAGTATGTGATGCGGTTTTTTTTTAATAGAAAGTCAATGTTGTATTTATTTTTTTCAAATCTTCAATTGAAAACAACTTTTTATATTCACTTCTCTTCTTGACTGGAACAAAAAAAATAAGATTCAAACAACTATTTTTTTCTTTAAATCATGACTAAAAGAGATTAATTATCTGTGTCTTATGAAAGTGCAATAAGCCACTACAATTAAACTCAACAGAATGTATAAAAAAACAATATGTTCTTTTATTCAATCAAAAATCCAGTATTTTTTTTTTAGGTGACCAATATGTGATCGATTTAGATGAATCTTCAACACTTCCTGATTCAGGTGAATCTTCTACGACACTTCCTGATTTGGATGAAAATGAATCTTGGGTACTTCCTGTTGTCATCACTCTTCCAGTACTGTCAATTTTAGCTATAATGGTAGTTTGTTACTTTGTTAGAAGAAATAGGAAAAAGAAAAGAATAAATTGGAAAAAGAAAAGAAGAAATTTGAAAAAGAAAGAAAATCCAAAAGGTAAGAAGAATTGCATTGTATCTGCAATGCTATAAATATTCACCAATTTAACAAGATAGAAAAAACTTAGACTTAGTAAACGGTCTTATTATAACTCAGTATGTTTTTTATGCCTCAGGCTTACTTAGGGATATAATAAACGACATTAAAGACAACAACACCCATCAATTACCGCATGGTGATTAATTTATTGTGGTCGACATGTTTCGCCAACAAGCGTGGCGTCTTCAGGACAATATTATACATGAAATCAAAAAGTGAAGTACAAATTTTGCAGTTGTGTGGTTTGCCGAACAATAGAGGTTGTTATGACGACATTATAGATATAAATAGAAAGTGAAAGTAAAATAAGAATCTAGTATAGTTAAAACAGAGAAAGTTTGTCAATAAAGTTATTAAGGATGTGGTTATCTGCTATTCTTGCACGTCTGTGTAGTGGTCCTCATAGAAGTTTCTAGTGGTAATATTGTAGAAATGATGGAAGTAGCTCATAAAATGTCAGTTCATTTCCAAATTGGACAACACCCCATTGGCCATCCCATACCAATTCAACTGGCTTCGCTCCGAGGGAGGAACTGCTTCCATTGAGTTAGTAAAAGGTGAAGTGTATGATCGGCGCAATTTTGGGAATTGTAAATCATGGTAGACGAATAGTAGATGTGTTCATAAATATCAACTTTGCTAATAAAATGTCCGTGGATGAAGCTTTTCTTTATAAATATTGTTTGTGGTTTATGTGGTTCATCTTGGTTCTGGTTCCTTCCTTTTTTCTCTAAGTAAAATGCCTGGTATTTCGAATTACTTTGACTTTGTGTACTTATGTATGGTATGTAAATCTTCAGTGATGAACTGCTTCTTCTTTGTATGTTTCTGTGGTTGCTTGTTTCCAAATCTCTCCTTATTTTTTCTCCTTATCTGGTAATTTCGGGAACGGATCGAGAACTTTTTAAATGGTCCGGTATTTCGTTCATGCTGTGTGGTTGTTAGGTACAACGCTAGTTTGGCAAAGGTGGATCCTCTCGAATGCAGGGTGTTCACAGTAAAAAAGTAAACTTCAACTTGGAAAATGGTGAACCAACACCTGAAGTGGTTATCGTGCGGTTGGGTAATAGCGGGTGGATACCACGCGGTATTCACAGTTGTCTTTCACTATAAAAGCAAATAAACGACATTAAAGACAACAACACCCATCAATTACCGCATGGTGATTAATTTATTGTGGTCGACATGTTTCGCCAACAAGCGTGGCGTCTTCAGGACAATATTATACATGAAATCAAAAAGTGAAGTACAAATTTTGCGGTTGTGTGGTTCGCCGAGCAGTAGAGGTTGTTATGACGACCTTATAGATATAAATAGAAAGTGAAAGTGAGAGTAAAATAAGAATCTAGTATAGTTAAAACAGAGAAAGTTTGTCAATAAAGTTATTAAGGATGTGGTTATCTGCTATTCTTGCACGTCTGTGTAGTGGTCCTCATAGAAGTTTCTAGTGGTAATATTGTAGAAATGATGGAAGTAGCTCATAAAATGTCAGTTCATTTCCAAATTGGACAACACCCCATTGGCCATCCCGTACCAATTCAATTAGGGATATTTTGTATTTTGGTCTGTGGGTCCATTAATTTGTTCGTCCCTGTGTCCACCGTTTTGTCCCGCTTCAGGTTAAAAGATTTTGGTCAAGTAGTTTTTTATGCTGAAGTCCAATCAACTTGAAACTTAGTACACAAATTTTTTTATTGTTCTCTTTGATATGATCTTTGTAATTTTAATGCCAAATTAGAGTTTTCACCCCAATATTACAGTCCACTGAACATAAATGATGTTGCCAGTGAGGCATCTGTGTACTATGGAATCATTCTTGTTTTTATCTTTATATAGATATAGGAAGATGTGGTGTGAGTGCCAATGAGACAACTCTCCATCCAAATAACAATTTTAAAAAAGACAACCATTATAGGTCAACACGGAGCTGTGGCTCACACTGAACAACAAGCTTTAAAGGGCCCCAAAATTACTAGTGTAAAACCATTCACACAGGAAAACCAACTGTCTAATCTATATAAAAAACCGAGAAACGAGATAGACATATAAATTACATAAACAAACGACAACTACTGTACATCAGATTCCTGACTTAGGACAGGTGCAAACATTTGCAGCGGGATTAAAAGTTTTAATGGATCCAAACCTCCCTTTTTCTGAACCAATAGACATCACAACATAGAAAACATATTATAAAATATCAATTGGCAGGCTTAACTCAATCAAAAACGTAAATTAATACACTATGAACGAATAAATTTGATAGGTGATATCTGAATGGAAATGCACAGTTAATAAAATATTGGGGTCAAACATTCAAGGCCAAAAAAGCAAACAAACAAGTCCAAACAAAGCCATGGCAAGACACCACTGCGAAATATTTAACCCTTCGAAAATATATATATTTCTCACATCAAAACATTTTCATATTATTTTTTTATGTTCTTTAAAAAAATTCATGTGTATTCATTGAAGAAGTGATAAGATATGTTGTTTCACAGAATAAAACCATGTATTTATGCGAAATACATTCCTTTGTCAGTCAAAACACAAGTCACATGGTTTGTAATGTCTGTGGCAACATATATAACACAAGAAAAATTGGTCATCTTCTGTAAAAATAGGTTAACATATCTGAAATAATAAATTGTCAGTCAAATAGGATGTATTTTTCCGTAAAAGCAATATTTAGCAAGAATTTACTATTATGTGTTTAAAGAGAAACTGTTATTAGAAAAAATAGATCATCAAAAAAGAGAATTTAAGAGTGACTTAGTCTTCATGGTCATGAATTATGTTCTAGTCTATGTGGTAAATTCAGAAATTATTGTGATATTTTTATTATTGCAAAAAATGCAATGGTTATAACCACAATAATTTAAAAACACATTTTGATTTTTTTTTCTATGAATAAGAGATGATTCTTCTTGATAATGATTATGGCAAAAGTAAAAATCAAATTTTAGTCTTGCATGACAAAATAAGAAAAATAAATGCAAGCAATAATTATATCTGAATTTACAGTAATCCTAGAGAGTGACAAGTGTGGAAGATGCACAAGAGCCATGTTCATGTTAGCTAAGGCCTAAAAAAAAAAATGTTGTGTTTCCGGTCACCCGACCGACCGTCCTTCAGACCCCCGACTCAAAAGTTTTTAAAGCTGATGTGGAAAAGAAAAATAATTTGTATACCTACCGACCGTTTTTTCTGAAAGAAAATAAAAAATTCTAAGTCCCTCGATCTTTTTATCGCCCCAAAAGAAAACAACGCTAATTTTAAACTTGAGGCTTGTTTTTATAATGTACAGTAGATTCCGGTTATTTGCATAGCCTAGTTGTCAGACAAAATTATGCAATAAAGCGGAGTATGCTTATATCCGAAATACCAAATGACAGAGTCAAATAACATCGATAGAACAGATCAGGAAATCCCTGAAGAAAGATGAACGTCTGTAATCCACATACAACATACTGAATGTTGATTTATTCTAATAACAAATATTTGTATAGTGTCATATGTGTTATTTTATTTTGTTTCTTTTGATAAAGATTATAAACACATTTTGTTTTAGTTTATTTGCGTTCCGACTTTCCTTTACCTGGGATACAAAAATAAACTTCTAAAAATAGATTTGTTTCTATGACATAATATGTACACTGTACATTGCTATGCTTTGATTTAAATAAGCTTTCAAACAATTCTTCACAGTTTATAATTATTTTAACAGTAGATATATGTAATGAATTGCCTTTGATATGCAGTTTGACATTGAAGTAACACCTCGTTAGTTTCGTATATATTTATGCACAGCAGTAATGGGGCCCTGTACGGGTTATTTGCTGGACACAAGTGTTGAAAGTGAGAAAATGTAATAATTAAGGGTAAATACTCTTTTCATAAAATATCAAAAATAAATGATTCATGTATAAAATTCTTAAACCATATATAAATGCCCTACAATATTTAACATTAATACAGATCACCCCAAGCCCAAATTCTAGAGTTCACATTGGTTATGTCATGATCGATAATGAGCAGGAGTTATTGTTTTTAAAATTAACCCCAAATGTTACAAATCTGACAATCCCAAACTTTTGGTCCTGAAATAGGGGAATTTGGTTTAAAAAGCTAATTTCAATGGGGAAGCGGTGCCAAAATTTTTTTTAGGTTTGGACTTATTTTTTTTCTCAGGGTATTTACAAGGGGGAAAACTACTATTCAAGTTATTATATATAAAATACAAAAGAAAATGAATGGATAAGGCTGATAAAAACTCACACAATAATCTTGAAAATTGTCAAACGGTCATAAGCAATGAACAAAGTGTCCATGCCTTTAAACAAAACCAAGACAGCAATGAAGATTAAAAAAAAAAAAAAAAAAAAAAAATCCTTACCTACCGTCCCTTCAAAATTTCAAGGGGGTGATCGGAAACACAACATTATTTTTTTTAGGCCTAAACAGGATACTTATAGCCTCTTGTTCAAAAATATTAGCACCTCAATGCAATGTTCAACAATCCTCATTTTACATATAGTTATTTTTTATTCCTTTTTACTATAGCATACATACTTTTCTGGTAAGCATGGTTCAACTGAAAAGTTAGGTAATGGATGGCATGATGGTATCATCTATATAGCTTTATGCATGGTATTTGTAGTAGTATCCATAAAATTTCATGTATGGGAAATACGTTTTCATTTATAAAGTGACATGTCATGTGTTTCATTTTCTTGTGGTACGTGCTGAATTTCTCTCATCATAATTTGATGTATATGTCCCAGACCTTATGAGTATTTGGACCGTATGCATACTTTTTCAAAATACTCTTACGGTCGGACCGTCTGGTACAGTCTGACTAATATTAAGAAGTTGGTCAAGTTTATTAGATACAAATGCATATAACAGATCAACATAACTTAATTCTCAAATTAATATAAAATAGTTCAATTACAATTGAAATATTATAAAGCTTTATATTTTAACGTTTTAAAAAATCCACGCTAATTTTAAGTCTGTTAATGTCTTGTATTTAGCATGTTTAGCATGTCCATCTGTAATACATTAATTGAATTATGATCACTGAAATTGAAGAGATGGGAAGTAAACATAATTTGGGAGAACAATTGTTTTAGAATATTTAGCAACTTAACAAAAAAATGCAATTGCAAAGAAACATGCATGAACTGCAAACATGTAAATGTAAAAAATATTACGTAACTTGTGTCACCTTTGAAGAGAGTACAAAAATAGGATTCAGATATACAATTTAAACAAATATTCAATTTCAATTGTTTGTTTGTTAATTTTATCCAGGTAATTGTAAGAATAACAATTTGTAAAACTAAAAATAAGTTGTGATAAATGGTTGTTTAAATTTAACCCATATGATCCAATAACATGTAGGTCAGCTCGTACTGTTATGGTCCGACCATAAGAGTATACATATACAGTCCGTACTGTACGTAGGTGTACAGTCCAAATACTCATTTGGTCTGGAACATATATACCTGCCAACTGCCACTATTTGTGGGAGATTTCCCCAAGTGGAAATTTTGAAACAGCAAATTTGTCCACAATTAAAAACAAAGCAATCAATGTGATCAATTTGACCATTGGTATATATACATGTAGCATTGTAAAAGTATGAAAAAGCAAATTTAACAACAACAGCAATAAATTTTAAGGCCTCTTTAAAGGTTTTGTAGGACTATGACAGCTCCCATCTTGCATGTAAAATCCCCATGGGCATTTTGAAATGCTGGCAGGTATATGTATATGTATAACTGTTGCTGGTGTAGAGTATCTACTTATATTTATAAATGCATGTTGTACTGTGCCATTTTGAGATGTTCATGATTGTTTGGTAACCATACATACCTTGTGTTACATCATTAACCATAGTTATCATATGGGCAAGAATTCACTAACAGATCTAAAGTGTGACATTGAAATTAAAAAAAAAAAATCCCCTTTATTCATTCAAAAATGCTTTACTTCTAAATGTCAAGACATCTAAAATCAAGAGTTTGTTGGGAAATATGTCTTCTTATAAAATAGTATTTATTGATATATGGATTATCTAACATATCTAACATTGACACCAAGATTGTTTCAGATTTAAATTAATCACTGATTTGAAAATTTCATTTAATTAAAGCAACTGAAAGCATTCAAAATTTGTAAGATTTGATTGAAACCAAAGACTAAGACATTATTTCTGGCCTTATATTTTTAAAAAAGTGCACTATTTAAATTTATTTATCAACTTTTTAAATTAAAGATAGTATGAGACAAAAATTTAAGTCCTTGGTTGCTGCAATTTATGTTTGTTTGATACATTTTTGCATGTAACAATGTTAAAGGCCCTCTGGATGATGCTGCATGTCAGACTTGGGGTCAATTACATTGGAATGTAATTAATTAAATTACACATTACATTGCAAAAATGGTCAATTACACTAATTACACATTACACAGTTTTTGAAATGTAATTAATTAAATTACAATTACTTTACTAAAGTAATTAATTAAATTACACATTACATTTCATCACGATTTTTTTTAACAATATTTTACATGTTTATATAATGCATGTCTAAAATATTCATGTAAGCATATGTAGTTGAAGCGTTGCATTTGATAATCATTTAATATAGTTATTTTAATGTTTTGTCAATAAGTCTGAATCTTCTGGTCTGAAAACAGCAATTGTAAATAGTCTTTCTACAGGAGCTAATGTTGAGCAAGATATTGCTTGATCAGGACATGGAAGTTTTATGATTAGAAGATCATTATATTGATAGGAGAGGGAATTTGTTCCCATTAACTTGCCAATACATCAACAGTCTTCACGACAAACTTTCAAATCTACAGGCCCGGAGCTCAATTTTTGAAAATTTTTAGTTAGATTCTGTTGGCCTGTAGATATGATTTTTACAGGCCCGAGAGCAATTTTACTAGCCTGGGATGCCTGGGCTGCCACTCAGCGTGAAGACTGCATCAAGGGGTATTTTGACATCTCAGAAATGAACTCCTTTGAATTAAACATAATATGAATAAAGAAATTATAAATGAATTTAAAATATCTTTTTATTTTACTTTAAAAATATTAAAAAGTGTGCTTGTCACAATATTGAAAATAATTTTTAGTACAAACAATGTATATAATGTCTAAATATTAGCAATATTTTGCTAATTAGATAAAATATCAGTAATAGTGGCATTGCCCCTGGACATTTTAATCTGGTTAATTGCTGTTTGTTTTTACAGCTGTTAATTTTTAATTCTATAATCCTTTTGTGTATACTAATTTGACAAAATGATTGTATGCAGTGATTTTAAATTCTAAATGAACTGTTTCAGAAAGATGTTTCACAGTGACACATTTTATTGTTTTTGTTTAACAAGGTGTTTATTACTTATCAATCTATTTAGTTAAAGATCTTTCTTAAAAACTGAACAACCTTTATATATGATTATCACATTTTTTAAATTATAAGGCTATTCAAAAAAAAATCTGTAGGTCAAATAAATGATATAAAAACTTCAGAACAAATACAGACTTCATATATTAAAAAAGAATTGATATTAGTATTTGAAAAATATATATAATTTTACAATTTATATTATTAAACTCAAATCCTTAACTGTAACACCAAAAAAAGTACATGTAATTGAAATGTAATTCAAAAGTAATTGAGCATTACATGCTTTTTTCAATGTAATTAATTAAATTACCATTACATGTAATTAAAAAAATGCTCAATTACACATTACATTCAATTACACGGAAAATTGTAATGCATTACACTTAATTACCATTACATTTTTAATTACCCCATCCCTGCTGCATGTGATAAAAATTTTGGCATGTATTATTCTCTATATATATTTACACTTTCTTACACTTGACTTGCTCCCTATATTAATACCTAAGCATGTAAAACAACCTTAATTTAAAAGATATTACATTAAAAGGATAACAGGGTTTTCTGAGAGGAAAATAAATGCAATGAATATTAGGTTATTAATATTTCATCAATAAAAACTTCTACTAAAAAATGTACTTCAGTGTCTTAAAGATAAATGTTTCTCTGACAGAGTGTTGCAGATCAGTCTGATAATGATTAAAATTTAAATATTTTGTAAATGTTTACTTGACTAATAGTCTATGTCATTTTTCTATTAAACTTTTTTGACAAACTCTTAAATTTTATGGATCCGTTTGCTATTCTACTTATAGTCATAAGAAACGAGTGAGTGGTGAAAAATAATGTATGTCCAATTCTTGAACCAATGCATGTATACATAATAAACTTAGTCCTCTTTGCACGATTTTATCATTATTTTCGCAAATATATCATATAATCGTCATTTTTTTTCTCTCTGTTTGTTATGATTTAACAAATATGGTTGCTCATTAAATGCCGTGTTTAGATCCGAGTTTTACCGATTGTCACTTTAAAGTAAACAAATCACAAAAAGCATGGGCATTGAGCACGTGTTTAACATGTATAATCAGATATTTGTTTATTTCAATGACAGATCCATGCGTATTGTGGTCACCGGATTTTTACGAGGAGGGTTACGTGGGTCACTGTGCAAACGGAAAATATGTCAGCGAATTGCTTGCTGGAAGCAAGCAATTAAAAATAAGTAAACTTCTTCTAAATGTGGAAAAATTAAAGAATTTTCCTCAGAAAAAAGTATATGTACATAAGTTGTATAATGAAAACTATCCATTTAGTTACAAAAAACATATGCATTTTTTTTTAATTTGAGGTTTCTTATGACTTTAATATACAGTTGAACCTCTATAACTTCATAAGACAAAGTTGAGATGATCAGAAAAGAACTATTTTGACTTATTGTCATGCTTATTTGATATTATTTGTTATTTTATGTTTTCCTTTTATAATATTGTAAATTGTACTGTCAATCTGGTGTAGTATTCCATTTAAGTGATCAAAATCAATAGTGCATGTAGTACAATATGTAGTATCAACAAAACACAAGTTATTTTATAAAAACCTAGACAGAAAATTAGTAATGTGATTTGATATGAATTTAATGGTTCTTTCATCCTTTATGAATCTGCTCAGCTTGTGTTGGTATGCACAAATACTAAATTTCATTATAAGACCGGTTAAGTGTGGTCACAAAAAGAATGCTTAAAGGTTTTTTTCAATTGAAATCACATTCTTTTGTAAAAAACAAATGGTGCATTGTAGGTGAGGCAAGAAGTAGCAAGCTTACAAGTAGAAGAATCCAGTCATCATGGTCAAAGAGCAATATATCTGCAGTAGATATAGATGTAATTCATGTAATTATGATTTATATTAATACATTTGATGCTGTATCATCAATACCATTAACAGTAATAATTTTACTGCACCTGTAATTGTTTTGCTGCTTATATCCTGGTTATATATAACATTTGCACCAACACAAATTAATTAAAAAAATTGTATGAGAACCAGAAGATTATGGTCATACAGTTATTTTTTTTTTAAGATTAAAAATAGTTATTTAAAGTATATATCTAGAAACATTGACTTATCATGCAAACTGAAAAATTACATACATTTAGAAATCTCCATTATTTCTTTTATACACAATATTATTTGCTATTTCTTTACTTGTGTGTGATGTATAATATATAAAAGTCTGTCCTGTCTGCAGAATGTGCAGTTGTATATATAAAGTTTATAGTGCATTTGTTGAAATTCAATATATTCTCTTCATTATATGCTGGTATCCATGAAGTTAAATCTACTTGAGGATCTTTCTATGTCTTGAGTTGGACAATAAACGAATGACTGTAATATTTTTTCTGTCGATGAAGAAATAACATAAAAAATTTGGTACACACTGAATAACGCGCATAGCGGGTTATTTAACAGTGTTCACCACATTTTTTATGTTAATTTGAATAGACAGAAAAAAATTACAGTCATTTCTAATGATTTGATTTTAAATTCCATTTTAAACCGTAGAAAACTTTGATGACATCACGGTCACATTACTAAACTATGTCTATGGGCTGATAACAAAATCAGAAGACGCATTACATCTAAAGTTAAATTATCAGTTAATATATTTTATGGACACTTAAATTAATGGATAAAGCCATCCACAAAAATTGGTACCACACAAATAACAGTACCTTGACAGTATGTATGTTACATGACGTCACAACAATTCAAATGTATAATACTAAGGGATAAAGAAAAATACTTGTCAAACCAATATCCCAATGATATTAAATTATTTTGAAAGTTTAAAATGTTGAAGTCAAAATTGAACCATCAGTGTAATTATTTTGCATATTGTCTTGTACCTTATCGCATTTACTACCTTACATCATAAAATCTTTTCACTAAAAATTTATTAGTTGAAGTTGAATAGATATTTTTTTTCAATATATTGAAGACAGCACACTTCTCATTTCTTTCTAAATTATGGTTTTCTATTGTCTTTCTAGCTAGAAGAAGACGGTCTGATTGATAAAGAACAGCTATCCTTTAGAAGTCTACAAAAGAGAGTGAGTGAGGCTGACTGTTTAGAAACAAATACATAATCAAATTGTCAGAACTTGTGCTTTTTTGTTAGATATTCTGACCTGCAATGACATAGGAGTCAGACTACTTTTATTCTGAGTTTTACTGTGTGTTTGTTTATTCTCAATTGGCTAAAGGTAAAGGGGAGACTTGAGATCTCACAAATCATGTTAAGCCTGCATCATTTTTGTGCTTGTCCTAAAACAGGAGCCTCTGGTCTTTGTTAATCTTGTATTTCTTTTTTAGCTCACCTGGCCCGAAGGGCCAAGTGAGCTTATGCCATCACTTGGCGTCTGCGTCTGTCGTCTGTCGTCGTCGTCTGTCGTCGTAAACTATTTCAAGAATCTTCTCCTCTGAAACTACTGGGCCAAATACTTCCAAACTTCAACTGAATGTTCCTTAGGGTATCTAGTTTATAAATTGTATCCGAGGTTTTGATTTATCAACAAACATGGTCGCCATTGCTAAAAATAGAACATAGGGGTCAAATGCAGTTTTTGGCTTATAACTCAAAAACCAAAGCATTTAGAGCAAATCTGACAGGGGTAAAATTGTTTATCAGGTCAAGATCTATCTGCCCTGAAATTTTCAGATGAATCAGACAACCCGTTGTTGGGTTGCTGCCCCTGAATTGGTAATTTTAAGGAAATTTTGCTGTTTTTGGTTATTATCTTGAATATTATTATAGATAGAGATAAACTGTAAACAGCAATAATGTTCAGCAAAGTAAGATTTACAAATAAGTCAACATGACCGAAATGGTCAGTTGACCCCTTTAGGAGTTATTGCCCTTTATAGTCAATTTTTAACCATTTTTCGTAAATCTTAGTTATCTTTTACAAAAATCTTCTCCTCTGAAACTACTGGGCCAAATACTTCCAAACTTTAACTGAATGTTCCTTAGGGTATCTAGTTTATAAATTGTATCCGAAGTTTTGATCTATCAACAAACATGGTCGCCATTGCTAAAAATAGAACATAGGGGTCAAATGCAGTTTTTGGCTTATAACTCAAAAACCAAAGCATTTAGAGCAAATCTGACATGGGGTTATATTGTTAATCAGGTCAAGATCTATCTGCCCAGAAATTTTCAGATGAATCAGACAACCTGTTGTTGGGTTGCTGCCCCTGAATTGATAATTTTAAGGAAATTTTGCTGTTTTTTGATATTATCTTGAATATTATTATAGATAGAGATAAACTGTAAATAGCAATAATGTTCAGCAAAGTAAGATTTACAAATAAGTCAACATGACCGAAATGGTCAGTTGACCCCTTTAGGAGTTATTGCCCTTTATAGTCAATTTTTAACCATTTTTCGTAAATCTTAGTAATCTTTTACAAAAATCTTCTCCTCTGAAACTACTGGGCCAAATACTTCCAAACTTCAACTGAATGTTCCTTCGGGTATCTAGTTTATAAATTGTATCCAAAGTTTTGATCTATCAACAAACATGGTCGCCATTGCTAAAAATAGAACATAGGGGTCAAATGCAGTTTTTGGCTTATAACTCAAAAACCAAAGCATTTAGGGCAAATCTGACAGGGATAAAATTGTTTATCAGGTCAAGATCTATCTGCCCTGAAATTTTCAGATGAATCAGACAACCCGTTGTTGGGTTGCTGCCCCTGAATTGGTAATTTTAAGGAAATTTTGCTGTTTTTGGTTATTATCTTGAATATTATTATAGATAGAGATAAACTGTAAACAGCAATAATGTTCAGCAAAGTAAGATTTACAAATAAGTCAACATGACCGAAATGGTCAGTTGACCCCTTTAGGAGTTATTGCCCTTTATAGTCAATTTTTAACCATTTTTCGTAAATCTTAGTTATCTTTTACAAGAATCTTCTCCTCTGAAACTACTGGGCCAAATACTTCCAAACTTTAACTGAATGTTCTTAGGGTATCTAGTTTATAAATTGTATCTGAAGTTTTGATCTATCAACAAACATGGTCGCCATTACTAAAAATAGAACATAGGGGTCAAATGCAGTTTTTGGCTTATAACTCAAAAACCAAAGCATTTAGAGCAAATCTGACATGGGGGTTATATTGTTAATCAGGTCAAGATCTATCTGCCCTGAAATTTTCAGATGAATCAGACAACCTGTTGTTGGGTTGCTGCCCCTGAATTGATAATTTTATGGAAATTTTGCTGTTTTTTGATATTATCTTGAATATTATTATAGATAGAGATAAACTGTAAATAGCAATAATGTTCAGCAAAGTAAGATTTACAAATAAGTCAACATGACCGAAATGGTCAGTTGACCCCTTTAGGAGTTATTGCCCTTTATAGTCAATTTTTAACCATTTTTCGTAAATCTTAGTAATCTTTTACAAAAATCTTCTCCTCTGAAACTACTGGGCCAAATACTTCCAAACTTTAGCTGAATGTTCCTTCGGGTATCTAGTTTATAAATTGTATCCGAAGTTTTGATCTATCAACAAACATGGTCGCCATTACTAAAAATAGAACATAGGGGTCAAATGCAGTTTTTGGCTTATAACTCAAAAACCAAAGCATTTAGAGCAAATCTGACATGGGGGTTATAATGTTAATCAGGTCAAGATCTATCTGCCCTGAAATTTTCAGATGAATCAGACAACCTGTTGTTGGGTTGCTGCCCCTGAATTGATAATTTTAAGGAAATTTTGCTGTTTTTTGATATTATCTTGAATATTATTATAGATAGAGATAAACTGTAAATAGCAATAATGTTCAGCAAAGTAAGATTTACAAATAAGTCAACATGACCGAAATGGTCAGTTGACCCCTTTAGGAGTTATTGCCCTTTATAGTCAATTTTTAACCATTTTTCGTAAATCTTAGTAATCTTTTACAAAAATCTTCTCCTCTGAAACTACTGGGCCAAATACTTCCAAACTTCAACTGAATGTTCCTTCGGGTATCTAGTTTATAAATTGTATCCGAAGTTTTGATCTATCAACAAACATGGTTGCCATTACTAAAAATAGAACATAGGGGTCAAATGCAGTTTTTGGCTTATAACTCAAAAACCAAAGCATTTAGAGCAAATCTGACAGAGGTAAAATTGTTTATCAGGTCAAGATCTATCTGCCCTGAAATTTTCAGATGAATCAGACAACCCGTTGTTGGGTTGCTGCCCCTGAATTGGTAATTTTAAGGAAATTTTGCTGTTTTTGGTTATTATCTTGAATATTATTATAGATAGAGATAAACTGTAAACAGTAATAATGTTCAGCAAAGTAAGATTTACAAATAAGTCAACATGACCGAAATGGTCAGTTGACCCCTTTAGGAGTTATTGCCCTTTATAGTCAATTTTTAACCATTTTTCGTAAATCTTAGTTATCTTTTACAAAAATCTTCTCCTCTGAAACTACTGGGCCAAATACTTCCAAACTTTAACTGAATGTTCCTTAGGGTATCTAGTTTATAAATTGTATTTGAAGTTTTGATCTATCAACAAACATGGTCGCCATTACTAAAAATAGAACATAGGGGTCAAATGCAGTTTTTGGCTTATAACTCAAAAACCAAAGCATTTAGAGCAAATCTGACATGGGGGTTATATTGTTAATCAGGTCAAGATCTATCTGCCCTGAAATTTTCAGATGAATCAGACAACCTGTTGTTGGGTTGCTGCCCCTGAATTGATAATTTTATGGAAATTTTGCTGTTTTTTGATATTATCTTGAATATTATTATAGATAGAGATAAACTGTAAATAGCAATAATGTTCAGCAAAGTAAGATTTACAAATAAGTCAACATGACCGAAATGGTCAGTTGACCCCTTTAGGAGTTATTGCCCTTTATAGTCAATTTTTAACCATTTTTCGTAAATCTTAGTAATCTTTTACAAAAATCTTCTCCTCTGAAACTACTGGGCCAAATACTTCCAAACTTTAGCTGAATGTTCCTTCGGGTATCTAGTTTATAAATTGTATCCGAAGTTTTGATCTATCAACAAACATGGTCGCCATTACTAAAAATAGAACATAGGGGTCAAATGCAGTTTTTGGCTTATAACTCAAAAACCAAAGCATTTAGAGCAAATCTGACATGGGGGTTATATTGTTAATCAGGTCAAGATCTATCTGCCCTGAAATTTTCAGATGAATCAGACAACCTGTTGTTGGGTTGCTGCCCCTGAATTGATAATTTTAAGGAAATTTTGCTGTTTTTGGATATTATCTTGAATATTATTATAGATAGAGATAAACTGTAAATAGCAATAATGTTCAGCAAAGTAAGATTTACAAATAAGTCAACATGACCGAAATGGTCAGTTGACCCCTTTAGGAGTTATTGCCCTTTATAGTCAATTTTTAACCATTTTTCGTAAATCTTAGTAATCTTTTACAAAAATCTTCTCCTCTGAAACTACTGGGCCAAATACTTCCAAACTTTAACTGAATGTTCCTTAGGGTATCTAGTTTATAAATTGTATCCGAAGTTTTGATCTATCAACAAACATGGTCGCCATTGCTAAAAATAGAACATAGGGGTCAAATGCAGTTTTTGGCTTATAACTCAAAAACCAAAGCATTTAGAGCAAATCTGACATGGGGTAACATTGTTTATCAGGTCAAGATTTATCTGCCCTGAAATTTTCAGATGAATCAGACAACCTGTTGTTGGGTTACTGCCCCTGAATTGATAATCTTAAGGAAATTTTGCTGTTTTTAGTTATTATCTTGAATATTATTATAGATAGAGATAAACTGTAAAGTGAGCAATAATGTTCAGCAAAGTAAGATCTACAAATAAGTCTATCTGACCAAAGTTGTCAATTGACCCCTTAAGGAGTTATTGCCCTTTAAAGACTTTTTTCACAATTTGTTCATCATGTTGACTTACTTTAAAAAATCTTCTCCTTTGAAACTGCTGTATCAATTTCAGCCAAACTTAGGCTAAATGAGTTTCATAGTATCTAGTATAACTTTTATATTTTATTTCCTTGTATGTCAAGAAACATAGCTTCTATGGCTAAAATAGAACATAGGAGAAAATGATTTTTTTTTTGCTTTTGAAGAAAATAGGTTGATCCAAAAACATTTAAATAAATTGAAAAGCCAAAATAATCATTGATGAGGGATTTAACCAAAAGAATTAAGGTGAGCGATTCAGGCTCTTGAGAGCCTCTTGTTTCAATATAAGTTTATTCAAATGTTTCAGATTATTTTGAGGCTCTGCCCTCTAGTTCATGGTTAAGATATTTGAATAAATAAGCAATGTTGCTGTCCATCAGGTGGCATTCTTACTTTCTTATTATTTTTATGCCAACAGACAACACTTGTAAATTTGTCAACAATTTATTTATTAAATCATGAAATGTCACATCCCATTTTATGCGGATGTGGGTCAAAAAACAAAATCCCCATGAAATTGTCAAGTCACAACATTTATCTTGGATATTTTAAAGCACGATCCTTTTTTTATGGGATTTCTATTGAAAAAAATTTGGACACTTGTGGTAACATGGTTACTAAATGTTGTAAACAGGGGAAAAAATGTGATTGCTTAACCTCCAGTGATGGTATTTTCTTATGATATATGCAGTGAAATGTTATGTGAAAGTTTGTCTGCAGTAATGGACAGGACAAAACTATACTCATGCCAATTTTTTTTTTATTTCAAACAAAGATAAATTCTGCACAATTTTTTTTAATTTAAATTTTACAAAGTTTTACAAAAAAAATGTTTATATAAGTTAGGGAAAAAAAGCTGGTGATATTACTCCTAAGCAAGATTGTATATATACATTTACATTAATTTCTCTAAAGGAAACCTTTAGTACAAAATATTTTGTTTATTGTTTTTTCCTTTTTAGCTCACCTGTCCCGAAGGGACAAGTGAGCTTATGCCATCACTTGGCGTCCGTCGTCGTCCGTCGTCGTCTGTCGTCGTAAACTATTTCAAGAATCTTCTCTGAAACTACTGGGCCAAATACTTTCAAACTTTAACTGAATGTTCCTCAGGGTATCTAATTTATAAATTGTATCCGAAGTTTTGATCTATCAACAAACATGGTCGCCATTGCTAAAAATAGAACATAGGGGTCAAATGCAGTTTTTGGCTTATAACTCAAAAACCAAAGCATTTAGAGCAAATCTGACAGGGGTAATATTGTTTATCAGGTCAAGATCTATCTGCCCTGAAATTTTCAGATGAATCAGACAACCCGTTGTTGGGTTGCTGCCCCTGAATTGGTAATTTTAAGGAAATTTTGCTGTTTTTGGTTATTATCTTGAATATTATTATAGATAGAGATAAACTGTAAACAGGAATAATGTTCAGCAAAGTAAGATTTACAAATAAGTCAACATGACGGAAATGGTCAGTTGACCCCTTTAGGAGTTATTGCCCTTTATAGTCAATTTTTAACCATTTTTCGTAAATCTTAGTAATCTTTTACAAAAATCTTCTCCTCTGAAACTACTGGGCCAAATACTTCCAAACTTTAACTGAATGTTCCTTAGGGTATCTAGTTTGTAAATTGTATCCGAAGTTATGATCTATCAACAAACATGGTCGCCATTGCTAAAAATAGAACATAGGGGTCAAATGCAGTTTTTGGCTTATAACTCAAAAACCAAAGCATTTAGAGCAAATCTGACGTTGGGTAAATTTGTTTATCAGGTCAACTTTATCTGCCCTGAAATTTTCAGATGAATCAAACAACCTGTTGTTGGGTTGCTGCCCCTGAATTGATAATTTTAAGGAAATTTTGCTGTTTTTGTTTATTATCTTGAATATAATTATAGATAGAAATAAACTGTAAACAGCAGTAATGTTCAGCAAAGTAAGATCTTCAATTAAGTCAATTTGACCAAAATTGTCAATTGACCCCTTAAGGAGTTATTGCCCTTTAAAGACTTTTTTCACAATTTGTTCATAATGTTGACTTACTTTAAAAAATCTTCTCCTTTGAAACTGCTGTATCAATTTCAGCCAAACTTAGGCTAAATGAGTTTCAGAGTATCTAGTATAAATTTTATATTTTATTTCCTTGTATGTCAAGAAACATAGCTCCTATGGCTAAAATAGAACATAGGAGAAAATGATTATTTTTTTTGGCTTTTGAAGAAAATAGGACGATCCAAAAAACATTTAAATAAATTGAAAAGCCAAAATAATCATTGATGAGAGATTTAACCAAAAGAATTAAGGTGAGCGATTCAGGCTCTTGGGAGCCTCTTGTTTATTTTATGTATCCTGTTATATGTCAGAGTTATAATTCAATATTTGTCATCTTAATCATGTTAATCATTGTTGCAAAAATTCCACTAGGGAATATGTATTACATTGAACATTGGTTTATTACTACATGTTTTTCATGTTTCGTTATTTTGATAATGCCTAATTGTGTTCGTGAATAAGAAATTACTGAGGATGAGCATATTTTATGTTTTTTCTTTATACATAAGTATACAATTTTATGTTAAAACATGTGACAAAATCTAAATGCAAGTTTATGGTTAAATTTCAAGTTGTTAGCACCTGCAATCTCTGGCAATGATTTCCTAGATACTATTGATGAAGAAGTTTCTGCAGTCTTTGATTCTATTGAGTCCGTCCAGTCATCTGTTACTGACGTAGAAACTTCTGAACTCCAATTTAGAAAAAAAATATACTTTAAGGTGGCTGAGGCCTATTCAAAGTTTCTATCAGACAGAAGTGCCGTATTTTTTGTTACTTTTATCTTTATAGATAGAGAATCAAATTGGCTGGGGGGAAAAAAGGGGGTCCCGGACCATTTGAGCTCAAAGTATTACTTTTAAAGAGGTATGTAAAAGGGACCGTTTTTCAATGAAATGATAGGGAAAATAGAGGTGTTGACATATTTCTATTAGAATATAAAAAAAAGTTCTATGACACTTGGTCCAAAACTGTAATATAAAAAGCTGAAATATTGCTTCAAAGAATGAGCCAATAAAAAACACAGGTTACTGATAAGGAATAAAAATAAATTGGCCTTAAACCCAAAATTTTGATGGGAAGATGGTGAATTGGGTGAAATGTGATTTTGAGTCTTTCACAGATACACATAATAAAGATAATAATTTGTTTGTGACAAAAGAACAATAATTTAACATATTTAATCAATCAAAATATTTTAAAAAATAATAGTGCAACATTAACTTTTCGTGTACATGGTAAATCATAGGTGAAATTATGCGCAGTCGAATAGTCCTAAGCCACCTTATATGAAGTTTTTGTTAATACCTGATCTGATAGTAAGTGAAAAGGTATTTTTAGATGAGGTGTATACTACATGTACTAGTTTTCATTGCCTATGTTTTGTCAAAATACCAAACAAATGTGAGTCATGCATTCAATTATCTGTTTTGATAGATTTATTTAAAAGCAATGATTTATTTTATACACCGGTTACTGACCTTGCCATTTTATATTTAGTTTTAGTTTTATAGACATATATTTTTTATACAAGGATAGACGTTCATCTCAAACCATTGTGTTCTTGATATAATTGCTAGTCTGCTTGTACAGGACTTGGTATGAAGCTTGTTTATGATAAATAAGTATCTAGAAGGAAGTTTTGTTTAAAAAAATCCTTTTTCCGCATATTACTTAAAAATGGACTGAGTTATTCTTCCAGTTAACATTTCATACAGTCTACAGTTAAAGTTTTTAAAACATTTATTAGATTCATAAAATTAAATCATCCTGGATATTTACCAAACTTGGACAGAAGATTCGTATAATTAAAAGATAGTATTTACAGGAAAATGTTTACTTATTTTTTCCCCCTGATTTGGTTGACCATTCGACTAACAGCAAAAGTAGTTAAGACACAAGCTTCTGCAGAACCCTTACACATCTTTTGTTAGTTAAACTGTTTTCATTTTTGTTGAAAAAAGTAGTTAAGGAGGATTCCTTCTTTATTTTGTTTTAGTATTTTCCCCCAATTATTTCATAAAACTCAGTAGCTATAGTATATTTTTTTTTATCTTTAATGCCCCCACTTAAAACAATATTCATAAGTCTTTTGTGAACAAACTTTAATAGTTTTTTAATGGTTACATGTACATATATAGTGTGTGAATTAACTATGAGATCCAAGATTTCATTGCTTATTAGTGTTATGCTTTACATTTTTAACTATCCTGCCAATATATATTAACCTGTGCATTTGTAATATTGTGATGACTTTTTTGTATTTTCATATATTGATGTGTTTGTTTGTGTTTGTGATGCCCTATATTGATATCACTGACTGAGCAGACTTATATGGTTTTATGGCTTTATTTATTGTTTATTAACTGTTAAATGTTCATGATTTTTGCTTGTCTTTAAGAAAGAAGTGTCATTATAACCATGATAACGATGCATTTATAGCATTTGTATTTGTTATGTTTTATTTTGTTGTTGCTTTTAACTAATGTCTTATACAGCCATAGGACAAAAGTGAGTTCTCACTCAAAAAATGTTTATCATTTCAACTAAAATCAATATTTTTCCAAAAAATATTTCCAAGTAATTTTATGGCGATTTAAAAAAAAATAGATACCATAAGATGAAGAAATGTCTGAAGTTTTATTGTTTATTTGGCCATAATTTTCTTGATGTCCTTTTTCATTATTTGATTGGTACACAAATTAAAATTTTTACGATTTTGATTTGGATAGAATATATATTCTTATCAACTTAACAAGATATGTTTTTCTTTGAGTTCACCTCGCCAGAAAGTTAAAATGAGTGTTAATAATATCATGACCTAATAAACAATAAAACATTTCTGCATCTTATGGTATGTACTTGAAGTAAACGAATCATGCAGTTTATACTTGGTAATTTAAAAAAAAATTAAATATTGATTTTACTTGATGATCATGATGATATTTTTTTAGACATTGATTTTTGAGTTGAAATGATAAGACATTTTTTGAGAACTCACTTTTTAAAATGACTGTATTGAAACAATTGATATTGCCAATTTAAATCAACTAATTTTTTATGAGCTATACTGTAAAAATAATATATGTGAAGGGTTTTTATACGCCCGTCAAAATTTTGACGGGACGTATTATGGTATACAAATGTCCGGCGTAAACATGTCGCACCGTAACTTGAGAACGACTTATCCAAATTTCATGAAACTTAATATAGTTGTTTCTTATGATGGTCAAATGATCTGTATACTTTTTGGTGAAAATAAGATTTAAACTTTTTGAGTTACGGCACTTTGTAACTAAAACAGGGGTGTGTTTTTTTTCACATGTCGCGCCGTATCTCAAAAACGTTTCTTGATTATTGCTTAAAACTTTACACACTTCTTAGTTATATTAATCTTAATATCTGTATACTTTTTGGTGATGATTCAAAATTTTATTTTTGAGTTTTTGAGTATTTTGTAAAAAAGGGGGAGGTTTTTTTTTACATGTCGCGTCGTATCTCAAAAACGATTTATGATTATTACTTAAAACTTTACACACTTCTTTGTTATATTAATCTAAAGATCTGTATACTTTTTGGTGATGATTCAAAATTTCATTTTTGAGTTATTGAGTATTTTGTAAAAAAGGGGGAGGGGATTTTTACATGTCGTGCCGTATCTCAAAAACGATTTATGATTATTGCTTTAAACTTTACACGCTTCTTTGTTATATTAATCTAAAGATCTGTATACTTTTTGGTGATGACTCAAAATTTTATTTTTGAGTTGTTGAGTTATGTTTATTTGAGTCTACTGTTCTTAAAGTCATAAGAAACCTCAAATTAAAAAAAAATATGCATATGTTTTTTATAACTAAATGGATAGTTTTCATTATACAACTTATGTACATATACTTTTTTCTAAGGAAATTTTTTTAATTTGTCCACATTTAGAAGTTTACTTATTTTTATTTGCTTGCTTCCAGGAAGCAATTCGCCGACATATTTTCTGTATGCATAGTGACGCCAGCGTAACCCTCTTAAAAATCCTGTGACCACAATACGCATGGATCTGTCTTGAAATAAACAAATATCTGATTATACATGTTAAACACATGCTCAATACCCATGCTTTTTGTGATTTGTTGTTGAGCCTGCAACTTTTGTTGCAGAAAGCGCGACATAGGGATAGTGATCCGGCGGCGTCGGTGTTAGCCCACTTCTTAAAAGCTTTATATTTTAGAACGTGAAAGACCTGGATGCTTCATACTTCGTATATAGATGCCTCATGTTACGAAGTTTCCGTCAGTAACATGTCCAATGTCCTTGACCTCATTTTCATGGTTCAGTGACCACTTAAAAAAAAGTTCAGATTTTTTGTAATGTTGAATTCTCTCTTATTATAAGTAATAGGATAACTATATTTGGTATGTGCGTACCTTAGCTTGCAAGATCCTCATGCCTGTCAGACAGTTTTCACTTGACCCTGACCTCATTTCATGGTTCATTGAACAAGGTTAAGTTTTGGTGGTCAAGTTCATATCTCAGATACTTTAAGCAATAGGGCTATTATATTCGGTGTATGGAAGGACTGTAAGGTGTACATGTCCAACTGGCAGGTGTCATCTGACCTTGACCTCATTTTCATGGTTCAGTGGTTATAGTTAAGTTTTGGTGTTTTGGTCTGTTTTTCTCATACTTTATGCAATAGGTCTACTATATTTGTTGTATGGAATGATTGAAAGGTGAACATGTCTGGTGGACAGATGTCATCTGACCTTGACCTCATTTTCATGGTTCAGTGGTCAAAGTTAAGTTTTTTCAGTTTCGGTCTTTTCATCTGATACTATACGTCATAGGTCATGTATATTAGGTGAATAGAAATATTTTATGATGTACATATTAGTCGCGCAGGTTTTATTTGACCTTGACACTATTTTCACAGTTTATTGCTCTGTGTTAAATTTTTGTGTTTTGGTCTATTTTTGTCGAGCCTTCGACTTTAGTCGAAAAAAGCGAGACTTAAGTGATCCTACATTCCGTCGTCGTCGTCATCGGCGGCAGTGGCCACAAATATTCACTCTGTGGTTAAAGTTTTTGAAATTTTAATAACTTTCTTAAACTATACTGAATTTCTACCAAACTTGGACAGAAGCTTGTTTATGATCACAAGATAGTATCCAGAAGTAAATTTTGTAAAAATAAAATTCCGTTTATCCGTATTTTACTTATAAATGGACTTAGTTTTTTTTCTGCAGGGAAACATAACATTAACTATGTGGTTAAAGTTTTTAGAATTTTAATAACTTTCTTAAACTATCCTGGGTTTGTACCAAACTTGGACAGAAGCTTGTTTATGATCATAAGATAGTATCCAGAAGAAAATTTTGTAAAAAAAGAAATTCATTTTTTCCGTATTTTACTTTTAAATGGACTTAGTTTTTCTGCGGGGAAACATTACATTCACTCTGTGGTTAAAGTTTTTAAAATTTTTATAACTTTCTTAAACTATTCTGGGTTTGTACCAAACTTGGACAGAAACTTATTTGTGTTCCTTAAATAGTATCCAGCAGTAAATTTTGTAAAAAGATAACTCCATTTTTTCTGTATTTTACTTTTAAATGGACTTAGATTTTCTTCCAGTTAACATTACATACAGTCTGCAGTTAAAGTTTTCAAAACATTTATTAGATTCATTAACTATCCTAGATATTTACCAAACTTGGACAGAAGGTTCTTACAAGTAAAGATAGTATTAGTGAAGAGGAATATTTTTATTGATTTTTTTCCTCATTGTTGTTGCCTGCTATTTACAGCAAAAGTAGGCGAGACACTGGGTTCCGCGGAACCCTTACAAATTTTTATTAAACTATAAGTATTAGGTCAACTATATTTGTTTTATGGAAGCATTGTTAGCTGTACATGTCAGCCTGGCATGGTTCATCTGACCTTGACCTTATTTTCATGGTTCATTGGTCTTTGTTCATTTGTTTAGTTATCTTGGTTAATGTAATCTTTATGTGTCAATTTCAATGTGTGCACTCTTGTTTACTATAAGTTGACAATCGGTAAAACTCGGCTTCAAAACACAGCATATAATGAGCAGCCATATTTGTTAAATCTTAACAAACAAAGAGAAAAAAAATTGACGATTATATGATATATTTGCGAAAATAATGATAAAATCGTGCACAGAGGACTAAGTTTATGATGTATACATGCATTGGTTCAAGAATTGGAATAACATTATTTTTCACCACTCACTCGATTCATATGACTTTTACAATCTTAGCGCATGTATACTGCAATTGAAAAAAAATTGATATTACCAGTAATTGAAGACTTATATTCTACTGTATGCAAATATCTCATTTCAGTTTTATTCTCCTTACCCACACAATTCATCTGAGTATAATTGAAAAAAAATGATTTTACAATGAGGAATGTCCTCTTCACAACACCCTTTTTTTTGACAGCCATTGATTCTGTTGCATGTGGATCCGGCCCAGAGTCAATCCCTCCCACGTAGATCCGGCCCCAAGTCAATCCGTCCCACGTAGATCCGGCCCTAAGTCAACCTGTCCCATGTAGATCCGGCCCTAAGTCAATCTGTCCCATGTAGATCCGTCCCCAACTCAATCCATCCCAAGTAGATCCGGCCCCATGTCAATCCAACCCAAGTAGATTCAGCCAAGTTATGGAAAACATTTTCATATGTATATGATGATACTGCTTTACAAAAGGTACCAATCATATTCAAGTACGTATCGATTTAAATAATTCATTTGAAAGTTACTCTATCTGTATACCTTAGAACTATCATTAAGCATTGATACTTTTAACAAATTAAATTTATACTGATTAAAATATGTCACCAAATGCTTAAAATTAATATACATTTTTCATTATTAATATTATTTTATTATTCAATAGATCTTGATTCCACAGTGGATTGATAGAAAACTTTATTGTCAGTCAACTTTAATTGAAAAGAACCCTGTCTCTATAGAACCCAGGAGATAAATACATTTCACCAATAATCAGATATTGAGCTTTTGTTTTAATATATTCTGCTTATTCTGTTGTACTAATGAATAAAATTCTAATTCAAATATGTGTTGTTTTGTCTTTTAGTTGTATCTTTTGATTGTCAGTTATGTGTTGATATTTCAACGGTATATGATCCAAGAAAAAACGGATGAAGGAAATATGTATGCAATGCAGTGAGTGAATGCATTTTACATACATACGAAGAATTTAAATAAGAAGATGTGGTATGAGTGCCAATGAAACAACTCTCCATGCAAGTCAGGATGTATTAAAAGTTAACAATTATAGGTCAAAAAGTACATTTGAAAATAAGATTTATTTGAGTTTGTCCATATATCCTTATTTTATTAATGATGTAAAAGGCTGACTGCGAAAGTTTACGTAAAATAAGAGTTAACAAATACAACATAAAAAGCCAAGGAGCTATATATATCAACAGAAAACTAATAACACAAAATAACAAAGAATTCTACAGCATAAGATATAAAAGAGATGTGGTATGATAGCCAATTTGGCAACTTTCAGCATATGGAGTCAAAATTGTGTAGATTTAAGCAACTATAAGTCACCTTATGACGTTCTACAAGATGCAAAAGCCCAACATGAAAAACACTGAAACAATCAAAGAAAAACAACTATAACACACATAAATCAGTGACTACTGAATTCAAGCTTTTGTCTTAGGACAGACTCAGACACAAACATGTGGCAGTGTTAATTATGCTAATAAGCGCTCAACGCATCAACTATAACAGGACCGAGCTGGAACAAGACGGCGTAGGAATTAACTGTAAAATCCATGTTAAATTGCAATATTTATAGATTGTCACATTGTAATTACTCAATGCTAGTTGGCAACAATACGTGGCAAACTATTGGACAACTATTCAGCCTCCCAAGTTCAGCAATATAAAATTGCTTTTTTTTTTTTTTTTTTTAACTATTTCGTACTTTACAGCTTTAAAGCTGCAACACCAATTCCAAACTCTTGCTGACATAAATATTGATACCACAGTTAAGTAAAATATTTTATATAAAGCTCAACATAAGGATAGTGATCTGGCGGCAGCATTTGCTAACTTCACAAAAGCCCAATATTTCAGAAGGTAGAAGACCTTTATGCTTCATATTTTGGATAAACTAGTAGATGCCTTTTAATATAAAGTTTCCGTCTGTCATGTGTCCATTGTCTTTGACCTTATTTTTTATGGTTCACCGACTATATGTAAACAAAGGTTTTAAAGATCTTTTAAATTTTATTTCTGTCTTATGTGTAATGGTTAACTATATTTCGCATGTGCATACCTCGTATGCAAGGTCCTCAAGCCTGTCGGACAGTTTTCACTTGACTTCGACCTCATTTCAAGGATCAGTTAATAAGGTTAAGTTTTCTAGGTCAAGTCCGTATCTCGGATACTATCTAAAATATGGGACTTTTATACTCGTCGTAAATAAAACTGGTGAATGAAATGAATTTAAGTTGTACTTTCCAACTGACATGTGCCATCTGACTGACTTTATTTCCATGGTTCAGTGATAAATGGTCCGTTTTTTAATACTCTATTGCAACAGGTCAATTATCTATTATTTCTGAAACAAGTTCACCTCTGGTCTTCTCTCAGTCAGCAGTTATACCCTAGCTTGCTCTCAATTCCAATTGGCTGTGCCGGATGGTTAAATAAGCAACCAAATCTGGTCAGAACAGGGACCTTCAATCTGATGTTTTATGACGAATGAATGTTACTCTGTACGTTAGTTGTTGTTGAGCCTGTTATTTGTCACTAGTCGGAGTCAGACAGATAAAAGACAGAGAACCAGTCTAATTATCATCCTGAATATGTACTGGACTGATGTAAAATAAAAAAAATTCGGGAATTGATTGAAAATATTAAATCTGTTTCGTATAAATATTCATTTATATTCATGATTTGAATAAACCCAGTAAAGGAGTCTGAATTTAATACTAATGAAAAAGAACTTCAAAATATACAGTAAAGGAAGTTTTAAAATTACTAGTAGACAATAAAAACATAATATTTTGCTTTTCGAAAACTTACAATGATAACTAAACTTTAAAGGTCAATGGTAATTAAATATATGGGAGACTACTCTGGCGGTCTTATATCATATGTATTAAATAAACAAAAAATGTGCACCATGAGAGATAACTCATATTTTTTTAAACGACTAGTAGGTTCGACCAAGGATTTCAAATTCTTACTTCAAAATATAGGTTCACCAAAAAAAATCATTTCAACTCATTAATAGACTATTAATAATATCAACTTTACATTGATATCAATAAATAAACAGCAAGATGAAGTCATAAAATGTTCACAATGTAACATTTCGCCTTTAATTTATTGATCTGTTTACTGTTAAATTTAGTTGGTGAATAAATACAAATTAACATTTTAAGATAAACATATAACTATATCTGATTGATTAACGTCATGGAATCTATTTAGACAGCAACATGCAACATATTGACATGTTAAATATAATGCACCCAACATGTTTTCCCCCTCCTGTTTCAACACAAAGGCATTTACATGTTTGAACCGTGTGGCTGTGATTGGTTGCTGTCTGCCATAACTAGTTTTCGTTTGTTGCAGTAGCTTAATATACATTAGGCCGTTGGAATTCTCGTCGGCGTGCGGAATTTTCTTGTAGCGTTGAAGGCTTATTACTGGGTAGTTTTTATGTGATTTATGCTGCTCTCTGATATCTTTAAAACATTCTACACTTCGATGGGTCAGAATTGGAATATTTGTATAACTTTGTAAACAAATTTTGAAAGATCCATTGTCCATCATTTGTCCATGCGCAACTTGTATTATATTATTGAAAGTGTTCGTCATTGTGATTATTTGAAAATTTGGAATGTATAATTGGTATTTTGAAGATGAATACTTGTTTTGATTGACCTTTTGTGGGGGAATAATCTCTTACTCAAAGAATAAGAAAGTTCATTTAATTAAAATGGTCCGTTTCCGAGCATGCATAATTTGTTAATACACATATGCATAGTATTAGTTATTTTTTTAGAATGTATTACATTCGAAAGAAATGATTAAATTTTATAACTATACCCCATACCAGATGGTTTTTGAAAATAAATAAAATAAAAATCAACTCTCTCTAGTAAATAAAAGAAACTACATCACTACTATATGTATATATTTTGTTTCTGGAATGAAAAATATCTCTTATTTCAAAACACGTACGTAATACATTTTGACACTGACATTAAAGAGGGGCCTGATGGGGTCTTATCACGATTCACGAGTTGATTTTTTTTGTCAATCACGATTCACAGAAAATAAATTTCCATGATCACGGATCACGAAAATATAAAAACTGTAGAAAAACGGATCACGATAGCGAAAATGCGCCGATCACGAAGAACGAAAATAACCCGGGCCACCAGGCCCCTCATATAACATTTTCAGACTCACAGGACATAAACAAAATAAACTGTTCGTAGTTTGAAATATAAGGTAAGTTTTTACATGGAATGCATGCTTCATTAAGCTGCCCATATAATTTTGTATCTTTATTGATTGTTTTATATCTACTCTTTTCAATAGTTGTCTGATGAGTACTCATTCTAAATTGAGTTGAGTTTTTCGATAATAAAATTCAAAAACACGATGAAATATGCTTCCCTTTTGAAGATGAATTATGTTCTTTAAATCTTTTTCCTTTGAGGAAAAAACAATTTCCCTTGAGGAAAAATCTTTTTACTTGAGGGAAATTTGATTTCCCTTGAGGAAAATTACTTTTTCTCTGAGGAAATTGTTGATAAGAGGGGCATAACTTTTTTCAACAGTGGTGCTAGAGTCAAATTTTGTTTAGGACAAATATCAGGGAATCAATACCAACCTAGTTATCAACTTCATTTTGACTTGACTCCAAACATTAAGGTGACAACTTTTGCACTCAGCGGAATTGCAAAATTGTCCCGGAGACTGTTCTTTAAACCATTAATTCTTTGTAAAAACTTAAAAATAATAATAAAAAACCAATCTCAATATACAATGGAGTACGACTCACCTCTTTGATAGTAGCTAAATTACATGAAATATTATTTACCTCGAGAATTTATTTGTAGAACTTAAGTTCGCCCAATATCGAGCTTACTTAATGTGTTCTCTATTTAAAAGGAGCTGCGCATTTGACATATTTAAAACATTAAATGTTCAAGTGTCTCCTGAGTCAGAGCCATATATTGAAATCTGATTTATGTGTGGACAGAGATATATAAACAATCATAACTTTTCGGGATGTTTTCAATTAAAGTACATTTTTAACTTGAAGAAAGCTTTTAACCCTCTTTGATACAAATCATATTGAGTCGTAGAAAAACTTTCAGAAGCAGAAAAATATAACACAAGTCATATATATTTAAAACAGCTAAAATTTTCCCTTAGCCGTATTTGGCATAACTTTTTGGAATTGTGAATCCTCAATGCTCTTCAACTTTGTACTTTTTTGGCTTTATAAATATTTTGACATTAGCGTCACTGATGAGTCTTATGTAGACGAAACGCGCGTTTGGCGTACTAAGTTATAATCCTAGTACCTTTGATAAATAACTTATCGTTTCACCATTACATAATAGTTACTTTTAATCAGTTTACCACCTTTTTAAAATTACAATTTATTTTTTTAAACATAAATACACCAACTTTTACAATATTCATCTCTTTTATTTAAACATCTAGTACTCTTAAAATCCTGATTGACTAGTCGGAAGACGCATAGCATAATTTTTTGAAATTCATATTTCAGCTGGTACACAGTTATCATCAAATATACACAGCAAATCATTGACAACTATCTTGAAAAGATTGGGTCTTAGATTATTCCCCTGCCCAACTTTAAATTTACTAGAGCTTTACGTTTATATGTTAATTTATCATCTTATCTAACTTGTAAAACAGAAAAAAAGTATACACGTTTTTAAATTTTTTATGAATAGAACACCCTTATTTCAATGTTTTGGCGTTTAACAGCTAGGCTTCATGAACCGCAGAATCAAAAGATTTCCTAAAATCTACAAAAACATATGTACAAGTAAGTTTGTTTGCTGTACACTTTTCGATTAGAGACATAAAAAACATATTGATCTGCTGTAACAGTTCCTGATATTTTTCTGAGAATTTAGGGAAATAACCATTCTTTATATTATAAAGACATGTAAGAATGGAATGAAAACAAAAAATCAACACAACTTGTAATAACAATACTACTATAATCAGAAGGATAATACTATTATTTTGAAACATTAAAATATTGGTATGACATCTCATGTTTCAAAATGTTTTGGATACATGCATGAACACAATAAATAAATTACATGAATGCCTAAAAAGTGTACAAGACAATACAATTTAAAAATAGGAAACATTAAATGTTATTATTTTAAAATTATGTTTCGGATAAAAGAAATATCCTTCACTTAGTATGATTATAATGTTAAATGAATCATAATTATCTATCTATTTGATGTCACTTTAACAATCTAGAAGTTTATACAAAAAACAATATAAATCAATATATGAATAATAAATGTAGCTGTGGTCACACCTTACTAGAAAGAACGAATAGACGACTAACGGATGAAAAAAAAAACCGGACATACAACGAACGTCTAACGAATAAGAACGGACGTCTAACGGACATGAACAGATTGAAAAAAAGTGGTCCGTGCATCGTCCGTTCGCGCTATCCTTTCAGGTGTGACCGGGGCTTTTGTTTTTATGTATTATGATAATCATTTTTGAGAATTATTTTGTATTATATGAAATAAGAAAGATAATAATTTTCATTTGCGAATTTTGGATTATTTTTATAAAGGTTTGCAACACAATTACACAAGCAAAATACGTCATCATTGAGATAACAGTGTAGAACTGTCTTCTATCAATAAAAGAATTTTTTTTGTTTATAGCAAACGAATTTTATTTTCTGATCTTTAAGATTAGAGGATGACGAATGATTGTCAATGGGATAACTAATTTTCAGAAACATAAATTAATTCTTTCAACGATCCAATGTCAGTTTTTTTCTCAATCTATTCGCAATGCACCACCATCGTTACATTGTACTTATTTTTATCATTGTCGTTTTTTTCAAACAACAGAACTTCAACCGTGTTAGTGAGTTGGTTCCTGCCTAAAAACTGTTCATTGGTTCAAATATTTACAAATATAGTGGAACGAAAAAAAGTCAATAAGTTACCCACAGGGTAACATGATGTCATTGAAGCATTTGCTTCCAACTGCACTTAACTGTTATTTTTATTTTCAAATATTTAGACCAAAGTGCAGTTAGTACATATATCTTAGTGTATCAATTCACAAACGGCCAACAATGGCCTTTCCTTCTCTTTCATCGGTTGTGCAAATAAAAAGTCAGATCAGATTAACGACCACATATATATTTACACAAAGAAAGAATCGTAAATAACAAACAGTGCAATGTTACATTATTACACCTACAAATGTCAGTGCCATTGTCAAATATCAACAGAATTTTTGTATGCACTGGTCAATACTCTGTTTTGTTCGATCCGTTTATCAATCAACAAATATGTACATTGACAGACAATTTTCAGATACTTTCATCTTGTATTACAGATGAACAATGTTGTATCAAAAGTGAGTCGTTTGCAAAATCACTCATAGCATCTGCAATGAAAAACTACTAGTGTATTTGATTATTACACAGTCATCAGTTTTATTCTAATCAGGCAATTTAATGATAGTGTTTGCTGCAATCATGCATTATGTACAAAGGATGTAGAGTAGATTATACCAAAGGCATAACCAAAGTTAAAAGTCGGAGAAAATTCATAGAATAATGCCATCACAAAAAAGAGAGAAAAACTACAAAACAAAACAAAAACAATCTACAAAACACTTCACAGCAAGCTTCAGTCTTTCTGAGCAACATTAGAATAATACAAAAAATCGGGAATGATCACATGTGCTCCATTATCAGTAAAACCATTATTAACTTTGTGCCAAAAGCATATAAAAATATTCATCAGTTGTGTTTATAAAGATAGAAACAAAATCCGAGGAACTTACTATAGGAAAGGAGAAAAGGGCCGATTCTGTAAACCAGTTCAGCCCACAAAAAGAGGTCTCAAAAATGTATTAGGATAATGTACATTTATTATTCTATATAAGATTCTGACAAAAACATCAATCTACTACGATTTGGTTATTTCAATATGATTTTTTATAATAACATCTCAACGGAAAATAAGGATATTTTATATGATTTTTAATGAGACTACTTTGCACCAAATTTCACACGAAGTGAATGTTATCAATTATAGGCAATCATGTGGTCTTAAACAACGAGAAAACCCTATATCGTACAGTCGGCTGTAAATATCTAACTATACAAAAATTCTCTTTGTAACATTTATTCTAAAGCACACCGCTTTGTCTAAAAAATATTCTGTTACACGAATGTTGTGGATTGTGTTTTCACAATCTGCGATTATTGTAGTTAAATATATATTACCAGCATTATCCTGTTCTTGACTTGAAGATGAAGCATTACGAGTACGCCTATAGTTCCCTAGATATGTGGAAAAAAATAGTTTAAATTGATTTATTATGATTATCAAATCATTAATTGGTTTAAACGTAAAATGTTGGATTGGTATGAACGCACAGACAAAACAAATAATGAGTAGTAGACCTTTAGCCAGCCATAATCGTATAAGGTAGGTGAGTTTGTTATAGTGTTGACTTTATACACAGATGTTAAGCCATGGGTCGAGTTCGAATCCTCACAGAGACAAAAAAAAAATAGTGAAGATCATGCTCTTCGGTACAATTTCACGCAAAGCTAAACGACAAAAAAACAACATTTCCTTTTCCTTTTTTCTGAGTCGGCTAGACGTCTAACTTCCAATATAGTATTCGCATAATAATAGTTTGTTATACACGATCCTTAAGGTAGAACATTAGAGGAGACAATTCCTTTGCATAGTGAGCAGCATATATTATTCTTAATATGAGAAAACAAACCATAAAGTATAACAAATACAAAACAACCGACGTATGTTAGGAAGAAAGTTAGAAAAATATAACTTGCTTAGTTCAACGACTTTTTCCATAATTTGTATAATTGATAAACATTAACCATAGCCTCTACAAAAAAAGACTACATCAGTAGTATGGCGTTCATTATCACTGAACTAGTATATATTTGTTTAGGGGCTAGCTGAAGGACGCCTCCAGGTGCGGGAATTTCTCGCTACATTGAAGACCTGTTGGTGACCTTCTGCTGTTATTATTGTTTTTTTATATGGTCGGGTTGTTGTCTATTTGACACATTCCCCATTTCCATTCTCAATTTTACATGCAATTAGTGAAAAACCAACATTTTCAGAATCAAACTCGTTATTTTTTTTAATGAACTAACAATATACTTACAAAGCGTCAAATATACAATAGAAATGCAAGCAAGTATAACTAATCCTGCACATCCAGATGCTATCACGACTGCCCAAAATGGAAGGTATTTCTTACTGGAAGATTCAGGTTTGTCTGCAAAATGGTGTCTCTTTTCAGTTAATCATAATATAATGTTAGTGAGAATATGAAATATTTTAATTCATTTATGATTTAAAAAAGAACTTTTTTGCAAAATTTTGGAGTACGAAACATAAAAAAAAAAGCTGCCCAGTGCATAAGCTTTTCAAATTTGATCGTAAAATTTTTTTGCATGTAAGGTGGAAATTGGAATGGACAATCTTGTGTAAGTCTACAGATGGCGTGGTAGAAATGACACTAATATTTGCTGAAATCCTGGCCTATGGGACACGATTTATATTATCTAGTGATGCGTAACCTACAATGTATGAAGAAGTTGGTATTTGTAAGATGTGATATTCACCCTGTATAAAGTATATTACGAGTGTTGACAATTTGGTTGTCCTGCTATTATTCGTATTTTCCTGGTGACAAGCACTCAAAACAAGAAGACAATGTCTCAGTAGTCCTGGTATCTATGATGAATTTATTTACAACCACTGGGTCTATGCTGGTGGAGATTAATTTCCCCGAGGGTACCACAAGCCCAGTAGTCAGCACTTTTTGTGCTGACATGAATTGTCATTGATATTGTTATATTTATAAATTTACTGTTTACAAATTTTTGTATTTTTTTGAAATACTAAGGCTTTTCTACCTAAGGCATAGATTACCTTAGCTGTAGTTGGCCAAACTTTTAGGAATATTGGTCCTCGATGCTCTTCAACTTTATTTGGCCTTTTGAACTTTTTTTGATTCGAGCGTCACTGATGAGTCTTTTGTAGACGAAACGCGCGTCTGGCGTATATTAAATTTAGTCCTGGTATCTATGATCTCTGGAGTACACTCAACTTCAGGGTATGCATTGCATTTGTATTCAACTACAATAACAGGGACATAAAATCACACCAAAGGCTCATCGACGTTCATTCGTAACATATTGACACATTTAGCCTAAGAATTTATTAGAATTCGTCATACTAATACTTTAAGGCATTTGATTAAGTCAAAAGTTAATATCACAAAATCTTAGGTGAGTTCAGATTGTTTTATTAATACAAAACTTAAGGTTGAAATGTGAGAACTTCTTGACAATTGACAACCACATAGGAATTATTCTCGTTGTTGGAAAAATGAACATATAGCAATATAAGATTATCATGCCAAAATCCTAAATGTAACGTTTATCATTGATACTGTTATATTTATAAATTAACTGTTTACAAAATTCTGAATTTTTTGAAATACTACGGCTTTTCTACATGTTCTACCTTAGGCATAGATTACCTTAGCTGTATTTGGCAACACTTTTATGAATTTTGGATCGCAATGCTCTTCAACTTTGAACTTTATTTGGCTTTTTTACACTTTTTTGGATTCGAGCGTCACGGATGAGTCAGTTGTAGACGAAACGCGCGTCTGGCGTATATATAATATTTAGTCCTGGTATCTATGATGAGTTTATTTAGTGTTGTACAATTTACAAATTGACATGAGCTGTATCTGCGTTTCTGTGAATCAAAATATTACAGACACAAGTCCGCTTGTAAACTACGCTATTGGTGTAAGTAGTAATCCGTTCGATCAGTATATACACTCTGTTTCCGTAATGTACATGGTTTTGTTTCTCAAGGAGAACATGTAATATTAAATCAAATATCCAAAGTTTCCGTATATATAGCATCTAAACACTTTCCCTGAAGAAGGTCTGTTATAAGAGACCAAAATAAATGATTATTAAAATTTATCAAAGGAAAAATTAATCAAATAAAAAACAAATCCGTTCGGAAACAGTTTTAACTTTAAATGTAGCCGAATTAAAAGAAACACATTAGAACATACTCGTTTCTTAAATCTTATTTTTAATATATTTATAATTTACCAATATATTTACATATGATGCTCAAAAACTAGGGGAAAGTAAGAAAGTAATACCGTCTGGGCATTTCACAGTATTGTTAACGACTGTAAAAGATGTTTCTCCAACTGAACAAATGACTGCAACAGGTCTATCATGTCTATTGCATCTATCAATGTTCTCGTAAAGAAGGTAAATGTTTGATGTGTAGAAGAGCCCGTTGCGTTTATTGGTGACGGTGATGTTTTGTTTCAAATCTCTTCCCTGTAATTTAAACAGAAAAAAAGAAACTAATTCTGAACAAATGTAAAACAAATGTGTACCCATTTATCAAGTTGTTCTCAGAACTCAGTCTGACATCAAATTCCAAAGGACAACCCTTTCCCTTTTTAGGGTGATATAGCACACACTTACTTGTGGGTCATGTAAACGAATTTTCCCCGAATTATTATTGACTTTGATCAAAATAATAACCTAATTAACCTCAAGGTGACTGGGTAATAAAAATATGGTCACTGTTTGGATAATACCGACCCGCAGTAAACGCCTTGCATACATATTGGTGCTGAAGTTGTGTCTATTCAATATCAAGGACCCTAAACTTTTCATTCTCATTTTGTCTTGCCTTGTATATGCCTGCAATATTTGTCATTAGAAGATCAGCAAACAATACTGATTGAATCTTTAGTTACAGCATGAAATTAATTCGTATATCATGATTTACACAAAAAAAGGGATTAGCATTGTTTTGTTATGTTTAAGGTATAGTGTGATGTATTAAGGAAAAGATGCTAACAGTATTTATTCAATAACTATGTTAAGTCAGTTGATTGGTATTATCTTAAACACTTGAAAACATGCTGTGCAGATATTTTAAAGAACTCACCCAATCCGTGAAGTTACATTCTGGAGTAGGATATACTTTATCTAGTGTTATATTTGCTTCCATATATCTTTCGTATGAAGTTGAATTAATTGGAAGGTCTTCCAAAGGATGGTCTGTGAAAAAAAGACGTGTGTTTGAATGTACAAGCATTACGATGCATTTTCACAAATGACCGGAAACAAATCTTACATTTTGTATTTTGCTTAACTTTACATTTGATAAAGAAATATTAAAACTATACTAGGTGAGTAGCTTTTGTTTCGATTTAAATAGTATTGATAGGATACTTTTCTTTATTTATATATATGTTATGAACTAAAAATATATAACACTTTAAGATTAACACTTCCAGTAAACTGGCATCTTGTGCTGTTTTCTAGATAGCTTATCATTTATATATACTATAATATACTCTGGGATTTCAAATGTTTGGCATTTAGGGTTGTGAATCAATGTAAATTAAGAAAAGCATAGAAGCACGAAATTTCCAAACAGTTATTTTCACTTAGGAATAATTAAAACAAATTAAAGTCATTTTCAAATTTTGAAACGCACCGGTTGTAAAACGGGTAAAACAGTGTATTCAAATCGCTTCTAATGTCTACCGGTTGAATGACATGCGGCATATTACATGGGTATTGCACTCATTGTACTGATAACCATCGAAAAATTTAAGACAATAAGCTATTATGCCTTTATAATATTCATTAATGTAACAACCCCAAAAGTGTCCATTCCCATACACGTGTCAAATAAACCATGTGACATCACCACTGAACTGTCAAAAAGCGACTATCCTTTAATAAATGTTAAACCGTGTCATAGTCACGATTAGATTTATCGGAATAATTTAGGGGAAATGAACACGTTTGGAAGCGTTACATAAATTATATATACATAATGCAGATTTATTGTTTACTTGAAACGTTTGAGATAATGTATGCAACCTTAACAGGAGTAAAACTTGGAGATGATAACATCGTATTTGTTCTCTAGTATTTAATATGAAATCAATACGCACTATACATTCTAAAATATATTTTCTTTTAATTGACATACTAACTTACATTCAAAATTCTCCTCTGTTATGTTCAATACTTTACTGAAAGTATGAAACCCATACGTGCATTCATAAGGTATGTTTACATCATCTTCCTGGAATGTTCTTATTGTTAGGATAGCGGTATTTGCAGAATTGTTTAAAGTTTCACTGTATTTTAATATATTCAGAGAAACACCATTAATTATTGCTAAGTTGTACTTCCATCCTTTTGCCCATTTTCGAGTATAATCACTACAACAAGGACCGCTAGATGTGAGATGACACGACAGTTGAACGTCTTTTCCAAATACTGCAGGCTTCGTATTCAGCTCCCAGGAAATAAGACCTGCAACCAATTTGTATCCGATATTGTTATGTTAACGTATAAAAAACATAGTAATTTATTTTCTAAGCAGAAACCCTACACCAGAGACTAAATATGGTTCACAGTGCGTACTTCAACAATTAGCAAAACCAATACTGTATAGTGAGCTACATGGTTAGGAGGTCTCGACATGACTAAATGTAACACAACTCAAACAATAAATACGTAACAACCTAGTTTATGTACACACATAACATAGACAACGACAAACATGAAGTAAAAGTATCCTTTTTAGGGACAGACACATTTCGAACATAACATATTTTATCATGTGTATAATGTAGTAACGGAGTAATAAAATCTGATATCTAATTTTACGAAATCAGTGGCTAAGTTGGTTAGGTGCTCATTTCTAGGAAAACTATCACATCTTTTATTATATAGATTCCCAGAACACACTTTTAATTATGATAGACGAGAAGCTTGATCCAATATAAATTCATAAGAATACAATGAGTACACGGTAAATGCACTGGGAAGTGTAATTTTGAAAATTGTCTTATTGACAATAAGATCTTAGCTCGTTTACGAAGTAGTTACATACAATCAGGTCATGTTAAACCATGTTAAAAAGTGCTTTAGTTTCTAAATTCTGTAAACGTAATGTTCGTGAAATAAAATTCAAGACTTGTTTCATACTATCTTGTAATATATCATGAGCATTCCGTATTCTCGTTTATCCGCATAAACAATTTAAAGCAATTTAAAATAATTTCAGGAAGAAACTATTTTTCTAAACAAATTTTGATAATTATATCCTTTGAGTCATTTAGTTCAATCCTTTAACATTACTAGTGTATCAGCTCTTAAAATATGAAAAAAGACCACTGAAAATATTATGACTAGAGCGTACATCATTGAGATCGATTGAAACATCATTGTAGTCGTCTGCATTACACTTTGACGATCATGTGGTCAATTAAAATAAATCCTGGTATCCATAATAAGTTTATTCTCTCACATTATCACTTATTATTACCTGTCCATATGTGTACTTCTGTGATATCCCAAAATAAGTTGAAATTGATACTTCTTTATTTTTTATTTGATTTACAATAAAATTACGAGTTGAAGGGTAAACCTGACGGCAGTATAATTTTGTTTAATTTGTTAACCTATACAATAAAATTGAGAAAGGAAATGGGGAACGTGTCAAAGCGACAACAACCCGACCATAGAGCAGACAACAGCCGAAGACCACCAATTGGTCTTCAATGTAGCGAGCATTCCCGTACCCGTATGTGTCCTTCAGCTGGCCCCTAAAAATATGTATACTAGTACAAAGATAATGGACGTCGCACTTAACTCCGAATTATACACAAGAAACTAAATTGAAAATCATACAAGACTAACAAAGGTCATAGGCTCCTGACTTGGGACAGGCGCAAAATTGCGCCAGGGGTTAAACATGTTTATGAGATCTCAACCCTCCCCTATACCTCTAGCCAATTTAGAAAAGTAAACACATATTAATACGCACATTAACATTCCGTTCTAGTGAAGTCTGAGTCCGATGTCAAAAGTAGAACAAAAGAAAATAAATAAAATGACAATGATACATAACTAACAACAGACTACTAGCAGTTAACTGACATGCCAGCTCCAGACCTCACTAAAACTGATTGAAAGATTATGTCTTCATCATATGAATATCAGGCATAATCCCTCCCGTTAGGGGTTTAGTATCATACTATCATAACATAAATGAGAAGAACATAACCCGTGTCATGCCAAGAACTGTTTTTTTCTTAAATAAATGTGTTTAGTTCCGATGCAAAGACCCTATAAGTGAAGCAATATTAAAGCCAAAATATGCAATTTTTAATGACATGACAACAGTATCGTAACTATATACCTTCTTAATAAGTCTGTTTAAAGGTTTTGTAAGCTTTTGAGGTGAATACTGCCATTTGTATGCTTTGTAAAGAATATTACCACAAAAGATTAAAGATTAAATGAAATACCTGAACGTATAAGATGTCTGCATGTTGAGTTATATTTACGAATTATTTCCTTATACCGATGATAAAATTTTGTAAATGTTTTGACTAGTTTGTGATAGCGAAAACTCTAGTGTAATAATTATTCAATAATACACAAATTTCTCTCGCTCAAATCTAATACGTGGTGTATAGATGAATATCATAGCTATACAATTAGGTACGTGTTTTTATGATGTAAATGGTTAACATAATCTTTAAACTATCTTATTATAAATTTTTTATTTAATTTTTTTTTCCACAAGAATGTCCAACTAGCTATATTCACATACCGTCAGTTTTTGTAATAATGTCTGAAGCTACATAAAAAACTATACATATCAGTATACAGAACGCTTCATCTGCCATTCATGAAAACAAATCATTTTTTTTTATCTGAAATACATGTAAAAAATATCTCACAGTCAAAGCTACAACTTCATGTTTTTATCAGTAATTGGTTGATCTTAGACGATCGTTATGTTTTTACATTTGTAATGGACAATGCTAGAATGCATATGATCGACTCTCTGCAGGAAAAGATACACCTTTTATAAAGTTTATAAAAATTTTGCGTCGTAAATTGGTATTACGTCGTCGTCGTCGTCAGCCTCGTCCGAACCCCGATGGTTTCCGGATACTAACTTAAGTATAAGTAAATAGAAATTAATAAATTTTTAACACAATGTTTATAACCACAAAAGGAAGGTTTGGATAGATTTTGGGGGTTATGGTCCCGTCGGTTCATGAATTAGGGGCCCGAAGGGTCCAAACACATACATTTATCTAGTTTCAGGTCAATAGTATTTCAATTACTCTGAAATTGTGCCAGAATGTTTATATAATTGAGTAGAAGGTTGTGATATATTTTAAGGGTTATGGGGCAAACAGTCTTGGAACTAAGGACCAAAAAGGGGCCAAAACAAGCATTTTTGAAGTTTGGGGACAATAACTTATGTTTAACTGTATGGATCTCTCTGACATTGTATCACAAGGTTCCATAGAATGACGGGAAGGCTTGGTGTCAGTTTGGGGTTAATATTCCTGAAATTGAGGAATAAAGGACCAAAAAAAGAACCGACAAGAAGCTTTGTCTATATAAAATTGAGAAAGGAAATGGTGAATATGTCAAAGCGACAACAATCCGACCATAGAGCAAACAACAGCCGAAGGCAACCAATGGGTCTTCAATATGCTATGCCTTTTTGTTATTCTTTGATGACATATTTTTTTGTTTTATATTTATTAAAGATCATAAAACCATTTTGATAGTTGTACCCTTAATTTGACATTTTACCTATTACATGTATTATATATTTTGTTTTGTTGACATATGTCATGCATACTGTGGTCAATATAATGAAATTGTATGCGACTGTTGTAAAAGTGAAAAGATTATCTAGCTAAAACACCGCCTGGTTGAATCCACCGTTTTCTATATAAGAAAATGCCTGTAACAAGTCGTGACTATGACGGTTGTTATCCATAAGTTTGATGTGTTTTGATCCTTTGATTATATGCTATTTATACATTGATTTGTAACAATATCTGTTACTAGATGAAAAATGACATAAGTATTAGTTTTAACATGTTCAAACACATATTATTTGATAGTATATGCGTAACCAAAAACATTCACCTACCTTATTACATGAATCTTTCTGTTTATACATGTCAATCATAAGTGTTGGTATAAACTACGCACAATCAGAAATGAGAAGGATGTATATATAGAATATGTTTTTTTGATTGTATCGTAAAATTCATTGTATAGACTTTTTTTTGTAATTTAAAGGTCTCAACATTGATTGTAATCAAGAACAACATTTTAACTATTCTTTGATATATCAATAATCGATAAAACTAGGCTTGGTATTAAATTTGCAATAAAACAAGGTAGCAGTACTTTAAATTGCATATATATGATGTTCATGAAATAAATGAATATATTTTAAACTGTTCAATTTTTTAGATTATAAAGAAGTATGATTGAAGGCAAGTACAGTTACAAAAAAACTAGTATTTCACCCCGGGTAGTAAAATTTACTAAAATAGCAAATTTTGCTTGATCTGTCTGTTATAATATCTACATTCACCTAAACAGTAGAACTTTACAATTTAATGTAACTTCCAATACATATTTGAAACTAAATTTTCACTTTATTTTTATTTCGTAGTGTCTAACAGATGCTTTATCACTCGAATTTAAGACACGACATATTCAGTTGCCTGTATAAACTATAGTTTTTACCGACACAATAGCAGCTATATTATTTTTGTGTTTAATTTGTAGTTCTGTGGAAATATGAAACCGGTTAACTTTTTATAGACCAGTAAGTAGTTACTAGTAAAAACATTTAAAGCCATGTATATTTCATACTTAAATCAACTCATCAGAATATATCAAGATCTAAATTAGTATACATAAAATTGAGAACATGACATTAAGTAACTCGAAAAGAACCTGAATCCGGTTTGAGTATAGAAAGAAAAAAATCCAACAAGTTAAAACACAAACCGCGATTAATATATTATAAAAAAGTTTTTGATTGAGATATATAATTAGTAGAAAGATATAACCCCGATATCTCCTCCGATTTATTTGTGATGTTCATGTTGCTCAATCTGCATTTTATAATGTTCTGTTTGTTTAATGACCATTTAGTGTTGAATGAAACTTCAGTTCAGGTGGAAACACAAACCAAATTTGATATCTTTCTAATTGAATACTGTGAAGTTTTATAATACTAAATGCTTTTTTTTTTAAATTTGGAACGGTTTGCGCATCCAAGGTTTAAATAACTGTCTAACTATCTAGGTGTCTAGCTAGCTAAAAAATCAAGTATACACCACCATTTTCTACGGAAAATACCTCAATCAAGAAAGATTGCAACTTTTTTAACATTTGCTTCGTTAATTGATAGTGTTTGATTTTCTTAGTTTTTATGGACTTACCCTTTTGTCTATGAGTTTGGTATTTTTGTTTTAGCATTTTCTATATATCTTGTAACATTTAACGTTTAGAATGTATCTAAGTTATGCATGTGTTTTGTGGAAAACACAAGAACAATCCCTAATAATGAATAATTTGTTCACACACATATGTTTTTTATTTGAATAAGGTTGTTTTCCAAAAAATATGATCTCTGTTACAAATCAACTTCCTTCTTTTTTTTACATTTCAAAATATATGTCATGGATACATTGTGTAAAATTGACTACAATTGAATACTATTACGCAGTTTTAACATAGCAGATGTTGTTTTTGGAACATTTTACAAAATTAGTTGAACAATTGACAATAAAACAAGGAAATATTGAAAATAAGTCAAGGATAATATATTGCAACATAGGTTATAACATTTGATAATTAATATAGGTAAGAACATTTTAGATATCCTTATATAGGAATTTACAGATAACCAATATTCAACTTATCTTAACATTCGACTTCTCATCTAGATTAAACTTTGTCAATCGAGTAGGAAACATCTGATAGATACACAAGTTGTAATAGTTTTACATATTGCTTCCATTTCCTATCTTAATGTTTTTGATAGAGGGTTATTGTTCACAAGGAAGCTATTAAACCAAGAGTTCCAAATGGTGAAGTTGAAATCATCCCTTCGTAAAGTTTACGGACGCCATTACGATTTGGTTGACCGTAATGGAACAACCGTTTCACAATGATATCGGCTATGCTCCTTACGTCATACCTTTCATGAATGTGACCTACCAACTTAAATTATTTGCCGGATTTGTTTCAACATAAGCAACACGACAGGTGCCACATGTGGAGCAGGATCTGCTTACCCTTCCGGAGCATCTGAGATCACCCCTAGTTTTTGGTGGGGTTCATGTTGCCTATTCTTTAGTTTTCTTTGTTGTGTCATGTGTACTAGTGTTTTCATTTTTAGCCAGACGTTGTCAGTTTATTTTCGATTTATGAGTTTGACTGTCCCTTTGGTATCGTTTGTCCCTCTTTAAAAGGATATCATTAGTGTTTATTTGTAATTAAGAAGAAAGTATCAGTCGATTATTCATTTATCAATTAAAAGAGAAAAAATACAGCCTTGCCAACAAAACAATCATTTCAATAATAAAAAAAAATGACTACATAAAGACAAAACATAAAATACGAAAAAAAAGACGCACAATTTTTATAAAAATAATTATAGACAGTGATCAGCAGATTAAGTGACACGAACTCATCTAAAGCTGGTAACTGAAATTATCGTTCAGGAGGTCCGAGAAATTGTTCCTGAATATTTCTAATCATAGTGGATTAGTTGTGCATGGATTCTGATGGACGTTCCAATATGAAGTCTTCAAGTATTTACATATGCAATCTAATTCAATTCATACTCCGTTTCAAAACATTCACACAGTACATCTGTACATTAATAGTGCTTAAACTATTTGTGCAATTATCTTTGTGTATATAAATGAATTTGATGCGACTGCCATAAAAAGGAGAAGTTTAGCGCTATAACGCCAGATCCAATCTACCATTTTCTACATTCGAAATGGCATGTACTAAGTTAAGAATATGACAGTTGTGTGTTTGATTTATTTAACTATTCTTATTTAGTTATAGGTAGCAGAATGTTAGTTATTACGCTGACGATTTTTGTGACATTACTGCCTTATTGTTTTTCCTCAGGTAATATACTAGCATTTAGTAAGCAGACACATTTTGAATAGTAGTGCGAAACAACATAAATATTACCACTGCTATGTCCTTTAGATACGTGAAGAATCTGTATAAACTTTTGTTTGATTGACAATCGACAGACGACTTTGGGGGGAAGGGTAGATTTGACAATCATTTAGGCAGAATCTCTTTTAAGCTTTTTAGCTGCGATTTAACCGTTTGAATGTAAGCAAAATCATTAAAATATTTTGAAAATATGGAACTGACCCTTCTCTAGCTCACAAAATTACAGCCTGTTTTTAATTGATTGAAACACGTTATATACATAAACCTTTTAGATAAATATTTTTATTTTCAAATAGAAAAGTGAAATGCTTGGAAAATTTATAAATAAAATAATCATTTCAATTGTATTATTATCAAGACACATTACATTACGTAAAAAACCACACCAGGATATTTGTTGAAGTAGATGCAACCGTTACTCTCAATTGCACTTGCTCCCGTCAAACCGTTACGTCATGGTACGGCCCTCAAAGATCGACAATTAGAAGACTGAGAAAGAATCAAGGAACAGAACTTTACGCACAAGGCCTGATACTCACCAAAAATCTTCAAGACTTGAATATTAATATCATTGGAGATTATAGTAAGAATATATGCATCTTGATTATAAGAAATATCTCAGATGTAGATACTGGAAACTACACATGCGAGTTATGGAAATCAGGAGTGCTATATTTACATAAATTCACACTTTATTTAAAAAGTAAGTAAAAGTCTTTAGTGGTTCATAAACTACAAATTGTATGCTTCAATTATGATAATGAAGTATTGGATTAGTCAAATATGATTATATCTCAATCTTGTTTGCTTTATAAATATTTTGATATGAGCGTCACTGATGAGTCGTAGGTAGACGAAACGCGTGTATGGCGTACTAAATTATAATCCGGGTATCTTTGATAACTAATTAGATAGAATTTCCGTTTGATGATACGAAGAGAAACATTAAAATTTAAAAAAAATAATAAAGCCACGAGAAACTTTTATTAAAATATATATGACAGTATGTTGAGACATTTTAAAACTAATTGCCTGGCAATGAATAGAGAAACAGTTTTCCATTCTTTATTTATATATACACATGTATATTGGTTTATTGAACAGTAAAAACATAATTTTAAAGGTCCTCCTACCAACCTGTCATTTCTAAATACATTGGAAACAAACGGGAAAAAAATAATTCGTGGAATAGATGGACAAGCACTTGACCTAGTTTGCAATGTTAAAAGCGGTAGACCTGAGGGAACTCTTCATTTGACCAAAAATGGTTCAAATATAGCGATGGGTAGAGGTACACTGGTATACTCTTTTACCCCGACTGAAAGAGACCACATGCAATTATTTAAATGTTATGCATTTAGTGAGATGCTAGAAATGCCTTTGACGGACGAAGTAACACTAGATATCCAGTGTAAGTAAAATAATATATTTGCCTACTTTTTAAAAGTACACTTACATGCAGGATATCTATTTTATGTAAAAATTTATGTGTTCTGTTCTGGTGCAATTTCTGTCTGCAAATTCTTAACTCATTTTTGTGGAAATTCAAAGATGAAAGAACGAAATGCAATAATACGTGCTGTGTATAGTAAAATAAACAATATATTAAGAAACTAGCTATGTTTATAATTCTATGAAAAGCACTCGATAGACACTTTCGAGTTAGATGCATATCCGTTTAAATCTTTGATGTTAGTGAACATTATGTGTGCGTTTAGAGGCGTCGTCACTTCCGTTCTAATGTCGTGCGAAGGGTTGGAAAACTATAAATCTATATTGCACGAATTATTCTGCAAAATTGTCTTTCAGCACTACATTCATTAGGAAATCGTTATTAAGTACCTACAGAACAAATATTATTTCTAGTTTATTCTGCACAATGACGATCACTAAGACGCTTGATAAACGTTCATAGTGCAGGGATACAGGCGATTCTCTCTTTCTGGTTAATGACGTCACAAAGGCGCGCATTATTGACGATTTTTCTCTGGTGACGGACAAAATCGAAAGTAGTATATTAAATGATTCCGTATATATACATATATATGTTCAATAACTAACTTTTAAAAAGGAGATATAAATAAAAAAAACCAATGCAAACCCTTGAACGTTGTATCTACCCGCAGTTACATAAAGAAAATTACCACACTGCTTAACTGTTGATATACGCCAAAAAAAATTTATGCAAAAGCAAATAAAACACTATAAATTTCAACCTAGCTCAGTTGTAATTCACAATAAAAGCATAATTAAATGTTGCTTATTTAATCCTGTTTAACTGATATTTTCAAAACCAAATCTAACCATACACTTTACCTTTACTTAAATTCCGTTAACTTTTTGTTTAACATATCTAATGACCATATGCAACATAGACATCACATTGTCAGTACAATAATGCCGTCTTATATCGGAATATGACAGAAACATTGATCTTGCTTGTTTTAATTGTTTTACGTTTTTTACAGTATCTGCATGAATATAAAAAAAAAGAAGACACAAAAATTATCAACTATAGCTCACCGTATGGCCTTCAACAATGAGCAAAGCTCATATCGCATAGTCAGCGTTAAATGGCACCTAAATGACAATGTTAAACAATTCAAACGGGAAAACTAATGGCCTTATTCATGTACAAAAAATGAGCGAAAAACAAATATGTATTACATAAACAAACGACAACGACTAAATTACCCGCTCTTGATTTCCCTTTTATTTAGATAACAAATTAGCATGATTAGAACTAAAGCAATCATGATAACTGTGTTTTGTGTACTCAACATGATGGTAAAGAAAATTGAGGCTGAACATGGCTGCGTCTTTTTCGAGTGAGAGTTAAAAACCTATTTAGTAAAGGTTAACAGATGAAAATACTATATGTTTTAAAAGTGTATGAATACAATTCACACCAACTTGTCAATTTTTACAATTGAAGTGTCACATTTCAAAATCCTTTCTTTAAAAATTATTTTTGTTTTTCGTTTGGTATTGACAGATGAGAGTTGTCAGCCTCCATTATATTAATGGTAATACGAACACTCATACAAATAAGTGCCTGGTAAATTTCGTTTGATATTCATCCAGTAGTAGTAATTGGAATCAACACTCAGTCCAAATGGTCTAACCGTGAATAAACACAAAATTACAGATAAGATGTCTTTACTGTTATCTTTGAATATTTATCAGTGAAAATATGCCGCTTTTGATCTGCGTCACCAAAACATCGAATCGCACAACGTATTTTTTATGGGAACCGAAGTGTTTATTACATTTGTCCTTCGTCAAACCTATACTTGATATTGGTAGGTTTATTTTTTCATAGAGCCCTTCTCGTATTTAAGTCAATATGCGTAATTGGTTTCATATAGGCCGTAAAAGAGGAACGAACGATACTAGAGGGACATTCAAACTCATAGATCGAAAAAGACAAACATACGTCAAATAAAAGTACACAAGAAACAACATAGACAATTAAAGACTAAGCAGATGCTCCGGAAAGGTAAGAAAATACTGCTCCACATCTGGCACCCGTCGGGTTGCTCATGTTATTACAAACCCAGTGACAAATCTTATTCGGTAGGTGTGTCCAGGTTTTATGCTCAATAAATTATATTAATGAGGGTTATCTAGAAATGATTAATGTGCAAAAGTTGTTTAAACTAGCAATGAAAGAAATATGATAAATTTTACTTGTTTCTAATTATCCGTTTGTTCGTTTTTGAATTCTGTCTTTCGTTTCTATTGTAAATACCAAATTTCACTGAAAAAAGGCATTGCTATCTGATTATAACTTTATAAGCTGAACCTCGGTATATGAAGACAATGCAATTTCAAAAAGAAACCCCTTTTCCGGCTTAAGTTGTGCCACGTTTACTATGAAGGTTCGTTAAAAATATATTCTAGAATGAAAGGCCAAACCATAAGGCTGTGTTGTATTTCAAACATTTATATTCCCCGAACTTCTAAAGACAATTCATTGACTCTGTAATACTTCTCCCTTCACTCTCGGGTCTTCTTTAAAATTCAATCTGATCGCTAACAATGTGTTTTTACACTAGTAATATTGGCAAGTTTTCATGGTCAAGTATATTTGAGATCAGACATAGAGATCATAAATTCATATGAGAACCAGTACGTTTACAAAACATATTACCTGTGAATACTATATAATCTTCAAATGAGGCCTGGTCTGTATTTACAAAGTGCAACTGAAAAAAGATGAAAGCCCTGTAGCAATTTATGGTTTATAAGTATTTCTTATAATGCTATGTAAATTAAGCATCTTTAATTATATGTCTTAATGTTCCCTTTATTTTTGTAACTACATCCTTGCTGAGTCGTACACGATATGTTACAGTGGAATCGTACACCATGCAGTCCATGTTCTTTCACAAAATGTTTGCAATATGCAGTTGAGGTATCCGTGTCAATAAGCTTCAAATTACTTAGAAATACAAAACCATAGCTTTCAAACTTATTTTTTCTTTCATTTAAATCAGCATCGACGCTATCGATCATTACCAACATTTGATGTATAAGTTATATTAACTTGATGCATACTTTTTCTGTTACCATTCATACATCTATTGCAATGCTAAAAATAATCAAAAATTGAATAACTGGTAAAAGCAGATGTGTGTTATACTACTGAAATGACATAATATGTTTTGCAGACAAACCGTTACTAGTTGTTGATTATCTTGAAAACCAAGAAGTTATCGAAAATACTTCGTTAGAGGTTTGTTGTCAAGGACATAGCAATCCATCTATATCTTATATATACTGGACAGGAAATGTTACACTTGTAGTTTTCAATGATACGGAGTCGTGTTTGACATTCAAGCTGATTCACCGCACCAACACAGGAAGATACACATGTTTTGCTTCAAATTCAATAGGATTATCAAATAAGTCCATAGAATTAAATGTCCTGTGTAAGTATTATAATAATAGAGCATTATGTGGTTTTATTCGAATACTTTTGTTTTTGTGATCTTACAACTTTAATTACTTTAAGGTATCATAAATATATGAAATAAAAAAATACCTTGAAAGGCATCTTATTGGCACGCATATCACATCTTCTTATTTATATTAGCTGCACGTTTTTTTTTATACTACTGACTAAATACAGTAGAAAGTGTGCCCATACGTGGTGAATTACGTCTTTATATTCTACAATTATGGGTTGTTGGCCTTTGTGATTGGGACTATTAGTTTCTTGTTTGAATTGTTTCCCACTTGTTGTGTTGGGGCTATTATAGCATGTTGATAGGTATGAATCAAAGCTCTGCTTTGAAGGAAGTACTTTGACATATAATGTTTACTTTTTACACATTATGACGTGGGTGGAGAATTGTCTCTTGAACATCCATTCCACATCTTCTTATTTATATGAATTGAGTTTTGGTAAATCTTCTAACAAACTGATGTAGCTCTAGCATATTAAACAGATACACATTTTGCTGAATATTATTTTATATTTACACCGACAATTAATCGTAATATATGTTTAACCTAAAACCATAAAACAATGTACTTTTTTTCTGTTCATTAGATCCTCCATCAGTTAGCGTAACGCAACAATTTTCTGAGATAAATTTAAATCTGAGCTGTAATGCAGAGGGAAATCCGAAACGTTATACCTTTGACAAATGGTATCATCGATCGGAATACAATGAAACCATTCGCATATTTAAAGGAACTCCAGAAGGAAATCTCATTTTAGGTGCACCAAACAAAACCCGGCCTCATGAAAATGATGGTTTATATATATGTAGAGTATCCAATGGTATACCAGATAAATATGCAAATGTATATCAAGAAGGATCAGTTTTAATTCAATCTCCAGGTATATTATGTAAAATTATAAAACTGCATCTTTAACTTTAATGATGAACAGAAAGACAAAAAAAGAAAAAGAAAGAAAAAATAGAATGATAAAGCATCGATCTATACGTCTCTTTAGGTAAGATGTGATTATGTCTCAAAATTAGCTATAAATATCTGTTAAAAATGTCTACATTTTTTTGTCTTTTTTTGGGGAAAATAATAATTGATTTCAAAAAAAAATATCGCATAGATCAGAAGATTTATACTCTATAGTCCAAAAAGGCAGGACAATTGTATACTGTTTGCTTAGATCCTTTCCAACTAGCATTCTTTCACTCGATCTCATTTTGAATCGACCGAAATCAAACCAGTTAGTGCTCATATTGTTTTTCGTACTTACTATCTCATTGTGTCTACACCTCAAGTAATCAAACATCAATCTGACATACTTACCCATGTAAACACTGTGTATAAACATGATACATATAGTTATATAATCAATCTAATTTGTTGATACTCAACCTTACAAGTACAAAATAAAGTATTTTTTTTCAATTCAATAACAGGAACAAATTTGAATACTGCTGTTTGCAAAGATTTCGTGAATTGTCAGCCTATAGCATTTAAAGTATGATTGGTTATTTTCGTGTCGTAGTTTGAACCGATTAAAAGTCTTTTTAAAGCGTTTATATTGGGCTTAAATTGAAATCAAGTGAATCGATCTAGTTAATATCGATCTCAGTGTCATAGTGTGAACAGGGTCTTATTATTGTGGTCATTTTCAGATTTTTTTCGCATGAAAAGATATTCCCTTGATTTTATTAAATGGGATGTGATATGAGGAAGAAAAACAAAAGAAGCGCTTGTTTATAGTATACATGTATAACTCTTCAATGTGGTACGAAACAGCGATTTTTTCCCTTATAAATTCGTTACACAAATGATGACTGTCAGAAGTCTCACCAGATTTTGTTTAATTCCGTTGCCATATCTTTTAATTACTTTTCTAATACACATAAAATTCACATTGTCAGATTTGAGTCCATTGTGAAGAAAACAATAGCTTAAAAACGCCATGACCATGCATATGACAGAGCTACGTTTGCAGTATTTTTTTTAATTCACATAAGTATCAAGTTAACTTGAGAGAAATTGGTTAAACATTTTTTTTTACAAGTTGTTACGAATAAAACACAAGTACACTCAAAACAGAGACATACATAGATAAAATAATGTAATAGTACATTACAACATGTGAACCACAGAATAGCAGCGGACACATCCGATGAATTAACGGCAGTAAACCAGGACGCAACAAACAAAGTTTAATTTGCCCGTCGCTTTAATGTTTACGCAGCAACATATTAAACCTAATATTTTCTTTTAACAGCAAATTGTTGCAGAAATAAGTATAAACATATCCAAGTATATAATCATGTTCTTATTTCATTCTTGTTCAGTACCGCCAATATTCGTTACAAACAACCAACGGGTGCAGTATGGACAATATGAACGTGAGCTCAACATAACAGTATTGCTGTTCACTAGAACTAGTAATATACAACTGAATATATCAAATCATAATCAGTATTTACAACCAAATATTACAATGGAAAGAGTTGATACTCAGGATATTCTGCATGGCGTCAATGTAACAGTATCAGCATTTAAAGTCGTTTTTTATATGGGTTTGGCGACAAGGCAGCATTTTGGAAATTATACAATAGAGGCTTGCAACAATGAAGGTTGTAATACGTATATTGTTTACATCAAATCGGGAGGTAATCCTTTCTTGGTTAAGTGATTTTGTTATATATGAACCGTGCATCTTTTCACTCACAATAAGTAATATGTTAGTGTGATTTAAACTGCGTGCAAAAACAAATAAAAAGAATTTGGCATAAAATGTCACTATAATGTTTGCTTAAACATTTTTAATATGCACCTGTAATATATTCCATAGCGAAATAAAACTTTTTGATCACAAGCGTCATTATATGTTATATTATATATATGTTCAATGCAGATACAGGATTTGGGGATCTTGATAATACTACGGGAGTTGCGGTGTCGAGTTTTACTTAATGTATCTAGGGTTGACGTCAGTGCAAGACGTAGACCAATCATTCGGAATATAAAGTAAACGTTCAAAAGTATGGTATCGTTGTGTTTCTTCTTTTTATATTACGATAGTTGATTTAGCCCTACTTATATTGTATATGTTGGCTTTTTCAGTATGACAAAATAGTTACTGACTAGATATTCGTGGCATTGTTAGATGATTGTCCCCTCGGAACAACTCTTGCCCTCAGCTGCAATAATCTGGTTCACTCATACAGTTAATAAGTATAAAATATTTCATGTTTTGATTTATGTCGTAACCTTTTCATAATATATTATCTAGATCTACCACAAACCCCTACCAATCTGATAGTGATTCAATACGAAAACCACATTATAGTATCATGGATGTCTGAGTTTAATGGCGGGTTCAATCAGAATTTTTTCATACAGTATAGAGCTGATGATAAAGAAATATGGACAACCACAGGTCCAGTAGAAGATGCATCGGGAAATAAAATGCATTACTCTTTATATGATCTTATATCAACTAAACAGTATTTTGTGCGCATGTTTTCTAGAAACAAAATTGGAGATAGTAATATAACTAATATTACAGTATCAAGAAGATTTGGTAAGTACACATTCGGAAATATACAGCTTGTCTGTTGCAACGCGGTTTAACCTTATAATAGTATTATACATATATGTGCACCATATTTTACATACATATATTTATTTATCAAACACGTCAAATGTTAGACAATTAATTTCAATTAATCATATCAACAATTCCTGATGACGATTGTAGAAAACTCTTTAAGATCTTCAAGTTTATTGTCAGCTTATGTACGAGATTATATGTAATTCCATGGACAATTCGAGATCATAAGATATGATGGGGTAACTTTGATTTGAAAAGGTAATTGTTTGTACTATACTGCTGTTTAATTAAGTGTCTATGTTTTACGGATTTTTTTTTGTCGAAAGTCATTTTCGTCTTGTAGTCAAAAACTTAATAACTTATCGTCGACTTAGCAAAATTCTACAAGTAAGAGATATAAGTTATCAAATTTAAGAATAATCATTTGGGGTCTAAATGATTCACTAGAATATGGTTGAAACAATTATTATTGTATATACGAAATCCGTTTGGGGTCAGCGCGCTATATCTATAGACATATGCAAATGTGTCAATTTAGTTCTTTTTTCCTATTTGTTGTTTTGTGAAACTTCTATGTACAATTTGACTGTGTATATACAATGCGTTTATTCTTCATAAATTCATGCAAAACAATTTGTATCTCTCGTTGTTGATTTGTAGGACTGACATGTTTGACATTAACGTTTCATTACTGTTAATTTCATTACTTTGTTTATTTTACGATGGTTCAATGTATACTGGTTTAAGTATTATATATACCACGCTATTTACGAATTAACATATTTAAACGACGAATCCGCAGGATGAGTTCGTTTAAATATGTTAACGAGTAAGGCGTGGTGTATATGTTTTGTAACATCATTGAAAAGTGGCCTGGTTATTTTTTATCAAATAAAAAAACAATGGGAAATGTTGTTCTAGCCCACTGCTTATTACGTGCACGCGAGAATCGATCCAGTCAATTTTTCGAAAATCAGCCGGTTCATTCAGAAATGCTTGTCCTCGTGCGTCTAAGCTCTGCCTATCTACATGAATTTGCAAGCACAAAGTACGTCATGATTATTCTTAATGGAATACATATCAATCTTTATATTAAACCATGGTTTTTCAGAAACCGAACTATTAAGCAGATTATCACGTAAAAATTTTAAAGGAAAAATGACGTAAGATGTTACAATAACTTTTAATCAGGATAATATGTTCATGATATAACTGTGGTAGATACATTTTCATATATAAGAAAATTCAATCTTTGTTCCACAATTACAACATATAATCAACACTGTGTATTTAAGATTTTTTTTAACTTGGATTTAAACTATGGATTGTACATTATCATTGTATTTCTATAAATCGCGTATAGCGTATGCTTCAATTTGTTCATGGTCCCATTCAAGATAGTATTGTTGTTGTTGCAAAAATGTTAATAACTTCAACAAATACTCTTCCTTCAACCAGTAATACTAATAAAACAGTCTTATTTTGAGGAAATGTAAGACCAGCAAAATCTCGAGTATTTAAACCAATTTAATAATTCGATAAACAACAGTCTTGTATTCAAGTGAATCACACATGATATTATTTAAAGCTTTAATTCTTTGCAGAGTATCAGCTAAAAACGATTGCTGCAAATGAGTTCTGCTCACTTATCATTGGTGGCATTGTCGGTGGAATGCTTATATGTTTTATTGGCTCACATATCTGCTGTCGACTTAGGCGAAAACGAAAATATACTGCGACGTTGGAAATATCCCCAGGAGATCAATATGATGAAATTGGCACAATCAATTATAACATGGTGATTGTTGATCCAATAAATAGCTTTGAACAAGAGAACAATGACAATGTATATAATGATCACGAAAGCAATGCTGTCTCGTCAAGTGATGGCGGAGAAAGCTCTACTGAAAGCTCTTTTATAGGACGACCTGGTGATGGTTATGAACATGAATATCAGGCGGTACTTTCTTCAGTTATCGAAATGCATCAATACAGTAGCATCATCCCAACTATTTACCAGAACACAATTATATCACCGACAAGTGCAGCTACAACATCCTCAAAACACATTACTTTTACAATCGATAGTTACACAAAGCCATGGCTTGTTATATACAAGAGGATACCGTAGCCTGAACCAAGACAGTAATAGCACCATGGACTGAAATCTTTTATCTGTACTGCGTTTATCAAGATTTTGTAAACCCATTTCAATTAAATAATATAATCAAAAGTTAAATTGATTGATTAATGTTAAACGCCACTTTGAGCATTAGTGGCTATTTCGTATTATTATTTTTTATAATAGAATGATCCGTAACTTCTGGAGAGAACCACTAACCTTCAGGATAAAACTGACAATCTTTGTTAATTAAGATTGGAGTGCACCTACCTAGTAGGGGTTCGAAGTAACAAATTTAGGTTAGCAGATTAGTGATACAATTGTTGAACTACTTAAACCACCAGGCTTCTGAGTCTCCTAAATTACAAGACGGTGTTATTTTGTACAATTTTATGAATGAGAGAAATCAAATATACAATAACAAAAAAAAAAAAACGTTTATGTTACAAGTGAAGGTCAATCCACCTTAACATGTACATTGGATGTAACAATACTAATAATAAAAAAGTTCCTTCGTTTTCCAAAGATAACTTTAATGTCCTGCTTAAATATCAATTAACAACTAATCCTGGTTTTCCCAAAGCACTTCCATTTATGTTTATCAAGACCACATATAAACATCAAACTAAGGACATGCATACCGTAAGCCATTATGAAGTTCAGGTGAATAACGCTTTTATTTAAACTTGCAAAGGTCTATATATCACATTGGTTAATAGTACAACTGTCATTGCTCTATACATGCATTTTACAGTCTCTTTAGGGGATGCTCGTGACCAGACATACTTGTTTAGTCTATCGACAGAATATTGACCCATGGTAGTAATAACTTTATCGGTCGTAGCTCTATAGCTCTAAAATGCATTTTTTTTTGAAATTTTAGTGTACCAAATGCATCATAAATCATTATTCCAAAGCCATCTTTTCATAATTTTATTGTACAGTTTCATTGAAGATGTCATTTTAACCAAATGTCATAATCAAGAACAAGAACTTTAACTCTATTGCCAAGTTATCGTTCATGGATGATAATGAATCGTAATCTAAAATGTCTTAGGACCTTCTAGGGATATGGTTTATTAAGATATGTCTTTCGGGAAATTATTTGTACAGGGTATTATCATTCGCTGTAGTAACTGATAAATGCTTCGAAAAGAATTAAAATGTATTTACAAAAGAAAAAAATGTGAGGAAAAAAGTGTAAGTCTAGACATGTTGAGTTTAAAAAGATCCATTTACGGTTGGTATCAGTTATCGATTATGCTTTCGACACCTGATAGAGCAAAGTTAGACATACACATGTTACGCATTTACAAATTGTAACTTCTAGTTTGAAAATTCAATAAGAGTTTTGACAGATATCTAGAATATTACCCAAACAAAAAAAAACAGATAGAAGTATTCATTTTTTAATTCAGTTGACAGGTAGCAACGGTCAATGTCAAAAGATAACTTGAGATGAAATATACCATTAAAAAGAATTATTTGAACTTTAATAATATCTTTGATTGCGTTTTGATGCTTACAAGATAGTATGAAACTATGAGTTCCAAGTGCTGCAGTTAAAATCATCTCTTTCACAATGTTACGGACGCTATCAGGAGTTGATTGACCGTTATGGAATACATATTTTAACAGAAGTCAATGAATGTCCTCTGATGGTTGTTGCTAGAATTATCTTATTTTGTACAAAAAAAGTTACTGACCGAAAATTAGACATACACGGGTTTGAACTTACATGAGCAACACGACCGATGCCACTCGTAGCAAATGATACTCTAGCCCAACCCGAGAACTTGAGGTGTTTCCCGGTTATAGAGTTCATGTTACCCTTCGTTTATGTTTATCTTTTGTTTTGGTGTGTACTGGTTTTAATATTTGGGACGCTTTCTGGTTCATAGCATTGCAAGTTCGTTTTCGACTTTAAATATTCCTTTTGTTATATTTCATTTCTCTTTTCCGATGAAACATGAGTGTAATTTAATTCAAACTTGTAGACGGTTATTATTAAAGACGATAAATTTGTCAATAATTGTTCGATAATTTATCCCTAACCCCATTTAATACATTAACCAGGTGTTTTGTCTAGTAAGTTATGTTTTATTGTTATGCCACTTTTGGTTTGCACTTTTTTTTTTTGAGATATATAGTATTTATAGATATTTAGTTATGTTCACGAACTGGTTTCCAGTAATGATCTATATGTTTCATCGTATTGAGAAATAACTTGAGAGTTAAAATATAATTCTGAATTTTGATAGTCACCCGAGAGGTAGTACAGATTTAAATTAATAATGCATGTTGAAAATTTGCATTACAGCCGTATGCGTTGAAGAAAATAAAAGTGCATATTTATTTAACGTTCAAGTTAATTATTTTCACGACACTTCTAAGTAAAAGTGTCACCGTTTTAGCTAAAAAGCGAGTTCCTACTGGAAATCATAATGTCTATATTGATCATGTTGATAGAACATATAGAAATGCAAACTTCAGCCTTCTTTGGTCTTTTGTTTTCGACTCATAAGTTTCGAATGTTACATATGCATTTACTCATACATTTTAGGTTTGAATTTTTGGTATTACATTAGGGAATATCCTTTTTTAGTTTGAAGATAGCGTTAATTCTTTAATATCTTCATTCCGGAAGAATGAGATTGTGATGCAAAATATTACTATTTGTAAATACATCATGGATAAACGATTTTGAAACATTTCAAATCACATTTTATATTCATTTTCTGTTAGACATAATTGTTTCAAGTTTATTATATCTCAATGAACAAGAAATATGTCCTTAGAAATCAGTTAGCCTCTTATTAGTATAGGCATGGTTTGATATGTTGTTTTTAACTTTATAAAATTGAAGTGTTTCGACTATCGAATTTGCCATGCATTTACAGCCTAGTTGACGTTTTTCTTAGCTATTTTAATTATACTTATACTTATACTGAGCAAAAGGTCTTACAACTTCTTTGAAATCATGTTCTGTGAAGCCTTTTTTTCAAAATATATTTTCGGTATTAACTTTTTTAAACAAATATATATGATGTCCTTTAAGTAAAATATGGTTTCCTTTTTTATATATGATTTATTTCAATTTATCGATATCTCATCCCCTAATTTTTTTGAGATCACGTTATGAACGGTGATGAGAGGTCAACAGGAGCAGACAACGCAAAACAAAACCCACAATAAAAACAGCAGTTAGTTCACAACAACTACACCAGCAAAGCAAAGTTTACCTGCACCGATACTGAATAATGGGATGCTTTTAAATTCATTATAAAAAAAAATATTAACTTCCTATATAAAGTCCAGATATTTTAACAAAATAATGGACAAAAACTTTTAAAGAAATAATTTGAATAAGAAAAATTATTGAAATAATGAAAGTATGCTAACCTGTTCAAGATAGATTACTGTGACGACCCTTAAAAGAAATAATTCGCTTAAATGGCTCCTTTCAAATAATGAAAATCAAACTTTATTTTGAAACAAGTTAAATTACATTTTATTATAATTATATACTATTGTTTCGTATGATATTATAATTTCCCTTTTAAAGTTGTATTGATATATCCGTTTAATTATCTTCAAACCTTCCTCTTATTTGAAAAAAAATGAAATGACAGGAAGTTATTAAATGAGTCCGTTAATAATTTTCATGAAAAGGTACGTAGTATTTCGTTATGAATATATCTTTGTCGATAAATTGTCATACAATTTAATTGTCATTACCATTAATGCTTCCTTCATTCAGTATGTTCACCAATATACCTACATTTTGACAGATATTATTACGATGCAGCTAATGTATAGTGTAACTGTTTGGTAGATCATAGACACATGACTATTTGCTTTTTATTGTAGATAGGAAAATGCATATATTATGCATGTGCATATTTTTATTTCCTGTACGGCATTTTCTAAGTAAGTAGATGAAAGATTTATTCTAAGTGAATGACTACATATTCAAATAATATATGTTTTTGTAACAATAAGGTCACTGACAAACACATTTAAAGGAAGACCAACAAAGACACTTATTTAAAAGTCTATCGTCATGTTGTGTTGTTTGTCTTGTTTAGTAATGAAAACAATCTGTATTTACTTGATATCAAAAGTCAAGATATACTTATTTTCTTATTTACTTCCGTCATATAATTCAAAACAAAGCAATTGATGAGTATAGGTCGTCCTAGCAAAGAATTGTGTAACTGAAGCCTTCCTCATGTTTTGCCTTGCAAAAAAGAAAACAATAGGACACTCAGACTCAGAAGTCAACAAAATCTGACAAAGCCATGGCTAAAAGAAAGTTACACACTAAAAGAGAAATTCACAAAACACAACAAATTCACAACTGTATTTAAAAGCAAAATTTACAAGCGTTGAATGTTTTTTGCGATTGTCAGTGCACCTATATTTGATTCTTAAATTCTACAAAACTACGTTATTTGTTTAAATTAAATAAAAAAGTCTGATTTCTGTTGCGTCATTAATGACATTTCACAGAAAGCTTCGATGTAATCATTTCAACACTGAACAAAATTATTTGAAAGGTTATCAACGTATCTTATATGTAGAAAAATGGTCACGGTGAACTCTGCTACATTTGTCATTTTTGTTGACCACACTTCCAATTAGAGAATTCTGAATAGTAACTCGGACGTATTATAACTGCATGTAGAAAGATTGAATGGTTGTGTTCGTATTAGCATTGAAAAAAATATTAATTACTTTTTTGCTTATCAATATTCATGATATTATCATGATTATAAACAAACTGCCCTTGAATTGGGTTGTGGTGTTAAGGTATATACAAACAGGGGGAAACATATCACCCAAGACGAAGTTGTGAATGCTTCGTGTTTCAAATGTTCACTATGTAATACCAAAGAAAATTGTAAACAAAAAATTAAGTCATAACTAAAAGATAACTAATAACAACAAAACGATGGAGATGATGTAGAAATAAGAATGGTAAAACATCGGCTGCATTTGTTGTCCCTGATCGGCAAGCGTCGGGCTCAGCGTTTTGTATTGGCACCTGTTGCTAATATTATCACATCTTGCTTTGGATGTGGAGGGGGAGGGTGGTGAAAGGTTTAGTGAAAATTAACAAATGCCGAGTATCCAATGAAATAAACGGTTATAAAAAACAAACATTTAAGTTTAATGAAATAACATGCATTATAATGATTATCATTCAGTATTAATATTTAGGTATTTCGATACATTTTTGCCTCGAGCATTACTGTGGAGACCTTATTTGTCAAAACTCGCACCTGGTACTTCAAAATTACTACTATTTCTCTTAATCCGTTTTGCATTGTTGTGCTCTACCAAAGGTCAATTATATATCACAATTAATAAAGATTGGCGATTTCAAGATAATAGATAATTTTCTGTTTTTGATGTGAACAAAAACAATTTTAATAATATACTACATAAAAAACATATGGTCCTCTGTTGTGTTTACACGGATTAACTGTTTTTTTTACATCGAAAATGCTTAGATATACCGTATTTGTATTTGCTGATACAGCCGTTTAAAATAAAATGAAATAAGATGTTTCCATTCTTTGTTTGCCCACCACCACCAATAAAATCAGTTGATTGTACCTTTACAAAGTATTGATCTTAATGAAATTATTATTTGATTGTAAAACCCTTGGGGATATCGTCTAATTTGAAAAACATAAAAATATAACTTGTTATCCACAATGTTATTTGAAAAAATGATAATGGAAGTGAAACACTTATCTAATTTTAAACTCAATTCTTCATTTTTTATAGCTGTATACACTGAAAATGTTACTGTATATGCATCAGAAGGTGATGATGTAACTATTAAATGCAAACTGTTTCCAAACAGTAAGTCGACATGGGACAAAGTGAAGGCTAACGGTAAACATTCAGTCATTCAGTATACAGATGGTGATGAGATCAATCCAGATTTACCTAATAAGCAAAATCTTGTAATTGTTGGTAATATAAACGAAGGTGACTATAATCTTCAAATACAAAATGTATCATTTAATGACGACGGGATTTACATATGTTCTCAAAGAAGCAATAAACCGGGGTTTTTGGAGTCCTACGTTACTCTTAAGATAATAGGTGAGCATCTTAAAATAAATATAAAAACTGTTGTAACTGCAGAATGGCACAATTTTCAAAGTTCTAACGTGTTGTGCTTGTCATGAGTTCGAACTGGCATGAGCTTGATCCTAGTCATTTCAAACTGATATGACAACACTTTGTACTTGTTGCTTTTCCGCTAAGCACGCATTTTTCAAAGCATGCTGAAAGGCTGTGGAATGATCAGGGGATTATTACCTTTCATGGTGACAATCACTTTTAAACGAGTACGTTAGAAAATATAGGTCTAGTATAAAGCCGGTCCAATTTAGACATGGTATCGTCCTGCATGGTATATTGTCTTTTGATAGTTTATATTACTATTAACAAAATTATCATATCTCTTTTGCATTTTTACTCATCATTGTCACGGTGGGTATGGTTGTCCTGTTCTGTGCTGGTGATTTGGTCCTGTCAGGTGCTGGTGGGTCCTGATTCTGTACTGGTGGGTTTGTTTACATTGTATCAGAACGGCAATACAACGACTGTTGTGTTGCTTAAATTTTCTCTGATGCGTCATTAGTACCATGCAAAGTTTATTACAACAATATTATATTGCAAAAGTCGTGCAAGTTCGTTAAACGGAATTGTCCTGACGCTGTGCTAGTGATAAGAATAACGGTCCTGGTTTTGTGCTCCTATGTCCTGGTTCTGTGCCTTTATATTTTAGTTAAAAGTGGCATATATTCAAGATCATTGATGCTGTACTGTTATTGACTAATTAGCTGTTGTCTGCTTTCTTGAATTTGACATTGTTGTGAATCTGTTTTTTTTTTTTTTTTTTTTTTAATTAACTGTAATCTTATTTATAGGCCTGTTAATGGAGCCCTTCTTGCCCCCTTTTAAGATAAGAAAATATGTTTACGATTTTCGGGATTACGATCATTTTGCAAGATCACCAAAATACGTTGTAATTTATACAATACTTATATAAAGTAGATGATGTGGTATGTTTGTTGTCAATGAACAAATTTCCATACGAAACCAAAGGAAGTATGTGTTAACAACCACACGTCATCGTACGACCTTCAACAATAACCCATAACATAGAAATGTAAAAGGTTTTGCATAAAAATGGAGAGCAAAAATATAGAACAAAGGACTTTCTGAGCGTTTGAATCATATGTCTTTAGCAGCTTAAAACACATTTGTTTGTGCACAATTTAGTGCTGACTATAATAATGACAATAGTGTTGCGGGTTTGTTTGTGTTTTTTTTTTTTGGGGGGGGGGGGGGGATGGGGATAAGTTAGAGCGAGGTTACAGTGAAAGTTTTAAGCTTGGAATAGTTTCCCGTAAGATTTAAAAGTTGTATTTTAAAAGATAAATGTATCTTATAGCTATTAAGAATCACTTGCTGTATCTGTAAGATTGTTTCAACATAATTGTTTTGTCTGAACGGTTATCAGGTATTTTGTTTCGAATGTTCGATAGAACACTAAAACAAAATTCACTATTTTATGAAAGGGCAGACTAGAATATGTCAGAGAATGAAGACGAGATAACCTAGAGAACACTAACAAAACTAAGATTTCTTAGCTTTTTCATTTCAAAATTCCAAAATAAATGAATATTTTTGATAAAGAATTACGAGGGAGGAAGTGAACAATGTGTCCTACTTTCCTATATTTAAATATTTTTATGAATAAAAATCAACTGTGCCTTAATTATAATTGAAAATGAGTAAATGGAAAAAATACCCAACTAAAATACACTTATATTTTAATATTGGTAATATCACTAAGCTTTTAAGTTTTGTGTGTCAAACACACCATCTCTGTAATAATGACTCCTTACTAAGATATTCCACTTCATCCATTTTTTTTCTGCATTTTTTGATATTGTGAATACTTAGTATTATTAAATTAAAATGTAGCCTTAATTTATATTTAAAAAAACTGAATCTAAAGCCAGATATATCAAACATTTTTGTTTCCATCTATCCATTTTCAGGACTTTAACAATCAACGTAAACACGCCTTGAAAGTAAAATGCGTACTCGGCTGTCTGTAATCGACCATTTTGAGACACCCTCCTCAAAAAAAACAAGCCGGGGGTGGGGGTTCAGAGATGCAAATTAAGTACTTAGATCAATATTTTATATTTTCGTGTATGGTTTATGATTTATGACCCCTTCTTTGGCCTGTCAATTACGAAATGTGCAAACTGCAATAGTATCAAAATAGCACAGACAATGAATAATAGAGATATAATTTTGTACATATATCAAGGGGAAACGTCTTGCAGAGCATTATTATTTATAGTTCATTATTGTATTTAGTAGAAAAAGAGAATTTGGTGAAAATAAAATTACTATTTTTGTAGAAAATTCACAGACTGGTGTACAGAGATGTGTGTTATGTTTAGCATGGGATCAACACAAGGGTACATTATCCTTAAAAATCTATTTAAAAGTATTTGAAACTACCGTTTGCTTTGTTAATTATTCCTTAATTTCAAAAATTAAAACATCTCGTAGCTTCATACTACCAATTGAGTATAAAACAAGTATATAAGTTTAAAAAAGAAATTCTTAGATAAAACACCTACATTTAACTTTAAAAGGGCGTAACAGTTTAAAACAATAAAAATCTATACACACAAGAAACTGGCTTAATTCCAACTGGTTATCAAGCCGAATCGCTATAAGATCATATATAAGCTCACCTGTGTGGAGGGGTCGTGTGAGGTTCATGTTTTGTCTTGGCGTCCGTAATTACAAAAAGATCTTTTCTAAAATTACTTGACCAAATGTTACCAAATGATTTTTCAAGAGAGAATCTAGGAAAAACAATATTCATCAACAAACATGCCCACCGTCTGTTAAAATGTATTCGAGTTTTTAGTTACAGCCGATTCCATTGAGTATGTAGGCAAAGGTAATATCTTTGGTTAGCTTGCTTGTTAGCTAAACCGTGAAATCATTGTTAGGTAAGGTATTCTACCCTCCTTTCGAAGTAGCCTGGTCCTACAGACAGAAAGATGTGTCATTTGTCGGACTAGTCTACTCTTAAAGTAGGGTAGTTTACATAACCTAACAATGACTTTTCTGTTCAGCAAACAAGATAACCAAAGATATTCCCTTTGTCTACACACTCATTGAAATCGGCTTTAATAATGCAAAAGTTCAAGCAATCAGGACAAAACTTACCGAGTAAAAAAATCAAAAGGCAAATGTCTATCTACCTTGCACATTTCAGAAAATTCAGATCAGATAACGAAACTGGGTCAAGCAACATCTATTAGCAATTTCAGATTTTGACCCTCACAGTTTCCATTCACCACAAATATTCTCGTTACAACGAATCATTTTAAATACAAAAATATCAGTTGCAGCCTTTTGTTTATCTATCAATATATGTATACGGATAAAGTTATGAAAGGCAGCAGGGTCACCAGGGTGAGGAGTCCATGTCATCTGAAATAAATGCTAAGCATAGATCTAGAAAGCGACAGATAATCATGACATTAGAAAAACTCTCTTCTTTTCGACTTTTTTTTCGAACAAATTGACACATAAAATGAATTATAAAGTATTGTGGAATTTTTAACTTGTGTTCAATTCATTGGTTACATCTTTTACTAGGATAACAAGTATGAGCTGGGTAAAATATTTCAGAAAAGAAGATGGAAATGTGAAAGTTTCCGTGCGTCAGGTGCGTCAGGTGCAACAGCATACGAACAGCTAACATGCCTCGTCATGGTGGAAGCTAAAAAGTCCACGAAAATTTGATTTAAAACCTTTATTCGTTCCAACAGAGCTATTGAGATTTTGTTGAGGATTTAAACCATCTACGACAACAAGAATTTATTTTTTTTTAGAATTTACAGCTCTTCTATAAATATATGCAAAGCAAACCATTGATCAAACTGCTTGCTATGATTGTTTGGATGTTTGTAAACGACAGGTAAGTAGTCTGTTTACTATATACCAGAATTTGTTTGGACAATAAACATTAACTTCAATTCCTGTCAGTTTGTATTTGTCCAATCAAATCCCAGTATGTATTGAAACTCCGCATACCTATTGTTTGAAAACATAGCAAGCAAGTCAATCAAAGTTTTTTTTTGCATGCTTTTATAGAAGAGTTGTACTATATAATGCAAAGAAGCGTTTAAGTCTTTCGCCAAAATACTATCAATTTCGTTTTGTCCTATGTAAACTTCCGTACCATTTCCTTCCATTCATGATCATTAAATTGAACTGTAAAATATGTCTTGGTACCTTCTCAATTCCTTTATAAGTCTTATGTAAACATAATTATGACAATAACTGTTGTGAGCACAAGAATCACTGCACACTTTTAAAGTTCTGCTTCATCAAACATTAAAATGTGAAGTCAAGTTTTGAGACCTTTTTAATCGACACGATTGGGATTTTTGTATATGAGAATATGCATGGTTTATCTATTAGTTGAAAATGCGGCTTTGAACTAGCTTTCAGTACCTGCGAGCATTCGTTGTTCAATAATGTGTGTCTTTGTGTTATTATTTTATGTGATAAATTGTTGTGTTGCACTGTAACAATGAAGATGGAAATGAGGAGGGTTGGATGAGTGGAAGTGGGGAGGGGTATGCGGAGCGCTAACAAACATGTCTATGCGGCATGGGCTTTGATGTTGTTGAATCATCAATGTAAGGGGCATTTAATATCTTAATAAAACTATTCTTATTTTAGATACTATATATTGTTATCAGATATTGAACGAAAGATGTTGCTCTTTTATGTAATTATGTAATACAAGTTACGATCATTTGAAAACACATATTTAACAGCCAAATGGATGTATAAGAGCTGAAATAGGAGTCATATATCCTATTGACAACAATTATCTGCCCAATTTTATTTATTTTGTAACATTTGTTTCAAATATGACTAACTTCTTATCCAAAATCACCAGCACCGTATCAGGACCAACCAGCACAATGACAGGGACCCACCAGCACAGTATCAGGACATGAATAAATTGAGAAATGCTAAATTTTAATAAATTGCAATGTTTTTTCACAAAAGAGTTTTGTCGTGTGGATTGCGGTAAAAAGCGGATTCTCTGAGCATTTTTGTTTTATTTTGTCAGTTCTAGATTTTCTGAAAATGAGAGAGCATTTTTGTGTTACATTTACTGAAACAGTTTAGAGGCTCAACTTTTTAATGGTTTACATATGAACCTATAAGAAACAAAATTGAAAAATCTCAACTGTTTTCTTCTATTTCTTATGAGTGAAAACGTCAAAAATCATCATTTTCGTCTTTGTTTACATTCTTTAATAAATCACCAGCACCCGTCAGGACCGAATCACCAGCACAGAACGTTTCTCGCAGGACAACCATACCCACCGTGCATTGTACCGAGTAAAATAAAATTTTAATTATGTTGTAGATCTACTTTGAACACAAATTTATTTAAACACGTCTTGTGTTTTTTTCAACATGCGTAGATGTCTAATGTATCTGATATGAATCCACACTATAGTTAGAAATAAAACTATACATATTATATAAATAACGAGCACTGATATAATTTTACACTTTAAAAATGCATGAAAATAAGGTATTGAAACCGAGAGTTCAGATCAAAGGTTAGTATTTTGCAGACTGATTTTAGACAGCCATCTTTTGAAGATATGGAAATTCCTTAAATAACAATAAATGGCCGGTTGTATTCAAAACAATTTCTGGTGTATCGTTGAATCTCGACTGAAGCTGAAATATACATTGTAAATTTCATATACACAAGGTCGCAGCTCGACGTTTATGATCAGTAGAAGTAATTGACGCTGTTCGGATCGTATGTCAAGCCCGTACAATGCACCAAAATTACGCGATATGTTGAATGTGACAGTTAGCGTTACGTTCAGTATAGCATTTGAAAAGATAAATTTGGTATGTTTAAATAGATTGATAATGATTTCAATTTAAAATTGTCATTATGGAGAACTCAGGAAGTTTTTGTTTATTCAAACAGTCAAAGAGAAATCAACAAAAGCTATACAATTTTAAATTATTATTCAAATAGTTAATGACCCTATTAAACATTTCGCATTTCCTTTTTCTATTGTTTCCGAGAGGAATAACGGAAAAGGGAAATTGAAATGCTTTCGATACATACAAAATTGTAGACCCGAGAGTGTTTTGAATTGAAATTTGTTACATACATTTCATTTAGCTAGTTTAAACCTGATGATTTGAGAAAGACTTTAAATATAATATCTACCATTTGTTTGAACTATAACGAAATAAATGTACACTGATTTTTTGTTGTTATAAAGATGTGGGACAGAAGGAAATTTATCATTGTATTCATTGAAGCTTTGCAAGTAATAGGTAATAAAGTTTAAGTGGTTATCTGTAAAATTAGTAGCTGTTGTAACGTTGAAATCCTATCATACAGTAAATATCCATGAGCAGGACTTTTTTTATGATAATCTATGCATGCACATTAGATAATATCGGATCGAATGCATATTAATTAATGCATAGCTTTGGTTGAAAACTTTCAGCTATATTACTATTGTTAAAACGAATTTTTCAAATCTTAAAAATTGTCTAGAAATGGAGCCATATGAAAAGGACTTTGACTCAAATATTGGGATGTTGTTCATTTCGTAAACATGAGTATTTGTTTTGATAATTCCGACAATTTTTGGTCCTATAAATATATTTTGTCCTTTTTTTCATCTTCCATATAGTAAACACTCAATCATTCTCTAGTTTTAATATTTTCCACATTTTGACTTAAATGACGTTGGTTGGAAGTCAAGAACTATTGAAAAAGAGGTCTATACATAAAAGAGCTGGGCATCATTCTGATTCTAGAATGATATTTACATCGATAGATAATTGTAAATAAAACTCTGTTTGTTGTTTTTTCGTTCTTTGCCATACTGTTGTCAGTTTCTCTTTTATCTTTGATTTTGTATTGTCTGTTGTTCGTTTTTGCATTTCATCTTTCTCCTAAACAATTACTAAATAAAAAAAGGGGTAGTTAAAATATAAAAGACTGTAACAAAAACCCCAAATCAACAACTGAGGCCCACAAAACAGTCTATAGCATATAAAGTCATCATAGATACAAGGATAAAAAATTTATATTGACGCCAGACTCGTGTTTCGTCTAAAAAAGACTTATCAGTGACGCTCGAATCGAAAAATGTTTAAAAGGCCAAATAGAGTACAAAATTGAAGAGTGTAAGCAGTTTCTAAGCTTATAACACGCTACGGTCATATGTACACAAACCATTATTTTAATATAATAATAATATGTTATGATTTAAACTGTACACAATTACATTGCAGAAATGATTAAAACAGTCTGCATAAAACTTATTCAGGGAACAATGACAAAATTTGTTTCAACGATATTTACATGTATGAATTTTGTATAAACGAAAGGATTTTTTTAATATCATACAGCTAACAAACAAGAAGTATTTGTCAGGAGTGGTGATACAATTATTCTAAACTGTACATGCATTAGTCAAACAAACGGAAACTGGGTTGGACCAAATAGGTCGTAGTCAATGACAAATATATGTAATGAAGCACAATTAATTCCATACACAGAAGGATTTCGTGTTAATAGAAAGTTGAACATTTCAAACATTAATGTTGTGGGAAGTTACAAAAACAGAACATGTAATTTGATGATAAAAGAATTTTCTATTGATGATGAAGGGACATACAAATGTCAATACGTTGAAAATCATAAAACAAACAATCATGTTTACAAGGTTTTTCTTACAAGTGAGTATACAGATTACTTTAAATATCATTTATGTTTTTCCGACGTAGTCAGTATAGTTCCGGTTTATGCCCTTTGAACTTAAGGACGCTTAACTATGGCAACAGAATACTAAAAAACTATAAATATTTGAACTAGATCTTACAAAGATTTATATTTTTATTAAAATAATTGTTTCTCCAATAGCTCTTTGCATCCGTGACAGCTGTTTATTCGGGACAATTATATAATTTTTAATGTAAACTTTGTTGTACGAACGTACATGACTTTTAGAACGCACCTACGCATGTGAAATTTCCGCAGGGTTTTGGTAAATGTAAACAGAAAGATACGAGGACCGAAAATACTGAACACAAACAGAGAAAACGTTATTTAAATGGTATCTTTGTGCTTCTGAAGGTTATCGAAATGATAGTTTTAAACATATACTCAAATTTAAAGATAGTTCTTGTTTTAATGTGTGTTTATTTCGAGTGATGGTTTTCTGCATGTGTCACAATGGCGTAAGTTCCCAAAATGCTCATATGTTTTTGATTGTATGTGAAACCTGTCTTCGAAATGCATGATAATTCTGCAGTTTGCAAATCAATGGGCACTTCATCAGTGTCGATTTGATTTGTAAATAAATTAAAGGCTTCATGATTAACCTTCATGATTAACAATCTTTTTAGCACACGAGGCACTGTTATAGGTTTGGTTTATTACAGAGTATTGATATACTTTTGATGTTTTTTCTTAAAACGTGCATGTCTGGCGAGAACATCGATACTTGCACATGTACAAATTCCTTCGTGTGTAAGTAGTTGAAGAAAATTAATATACTTGACTTTTTAGATCACTATTGTTTGCAATTTGTTTAGGAAAATGCAGCCTTACTCTAGAAGTAGCTGATAATGACTATTTAAAACAAAAAAAATGTTAATAATTTCATAAAAGGTTTTTCTATACCATATTGACTGTTAAAACCAGCACAAGTTTAGCAGTAAAAGAACCATGGTTTTGTTTTAAAAATATCTGAATAGATTTACCAAAGTTTTAATGGTAACAAAAATGTAATCCCGACTGTATCTAAATTTAAACAGCATAAAAACAAAACTAATTGCAGTTACATTGTATCAGATGAATAGGGAAAATTAATGAAAAACATGTGTTTACCTTTTGTGTCGTTATTTGTTCGATTCCACTAAAATGTTGCATGCTCGATAGAATTAAAATATTTGGTTTTATTATTAGAAAGAAGGATAATCTGGAATCATGTTTTTTGTATATTTACATTTGATAAAGATGCTGTAGCTACTTTCTACATATGAATAACAACATTTTAAATAAGATAAGTGTAGGCGCTTTTGCAGAAACATTTGACACAGCATTTGAAAATATATCTTCAGTCTGTAGGATACCATTTATTAAAGTGCTATCAAAATGAGACGAACTACATACAATGTGCATAATCAATCAATATCTCATGGTATTGAAATTCGTTATGTTGCTTTTATCATTTCTGAATTCGATTTACAGATAGCAGAGTAACCAGTCCATCGATTGACTCTTCTGTGGGTGAGTTGTAAAGCTAGAATTTTCATGAATAGTTATATCAATGATGATAATAATAACATATATCTTAATTAACTGGCATCTTTGTTATGTTGATTGGTGTTCTTTCATTGTTCTTGTTGCGTTCTTGTCGTTTCCCGTTACCATGCTTTCTTATTTCTTATTACAGATACACCTTCAACAAGCACATTAGTTGTCACTTTATCAGGTAAGTTTTAAGGGTAACATTACCTCACTTAATTACATTGATAATAATTAAAAACTTTACTTATGTACTTCCAATATTTATTTTCTTTATAACATTTAAATGTATATTATAATATATGTATACATGATACATATGATATAATTGACATATTTGTTTTAAATAGTATTCGATAATTTTTTGTTATTTTACTTTTAAGAATTCTTGAAATCTTATTTCAGTGAACAACACGACAACCAATCTAGATGACCATTTATCACGTGAGTGTCATGGCTTAAATTAGAAAAAAACTTGTCAAAATAACAACAAAAATATGTGTGATCATTATATCCAAATCAAATACAGTTCCTTTTATCATAACTTTTTCATTCACTCGTCTGTGTGTTGTGCAACATCGTTTACACATTTTGCTATTTGATCTTTAAAAGATGAGACACGTTAGGAATGAAATCAAACATCAAAACAAATGATATGTCAAAGAAATTAAATAACACTGCAAATACAAGGTAAAATACAATATAAATATTGCAAGAAGTCATAAGTAAACTAATCTTAAAAACGAGGATTACCATTTTGAATACTAGACATGCGTTTCGTCTTTTTAAGACTATCAATGATGCGCTATTCAAAAAGGTTAGAAAAGACAATTAAAATACGAAGTTGTTGAGCATTTAGACCCCAAAATCTGAAAGTTTTTGCCATATACTGAGAAACATGATAAATCAATCTAGTCATGGGATAGATAATCCTTAAAATGAATTATTTATGTAAATTTATTGGGGTATAAAAGTATGGACCGATGTATGCTTTGTATTAATCGCGACAGCGCTTGATTCTAAAAAAATACGCATGGCTAACTCTTTTACAACCCTATAAAATTACCAAAAAGAAGCATTAAATACTTATAGTTACATTTCCTTTTTGCTAGGATAATGAAAACACGATTTCTATCAAGTTGCTTTCTTTTGTTTTTACCTGCGCACTTAATGGTGAAATTCAAAGTCATCATGCATGTTACAATTCATTTTAGAATGAATGTAATTTCAGAATGACTGGAGATTTCTGTTAGCCAATCATGATAACGTATTATAATGAAATACACATGTAATGTAGTTATTTTTATCAAGATGCTTGATTTCTTGATTGACAACATATTTGTAACGTTCGGAGGACGTGTTTTTCAACAGACTGTCGGCATCCCAATGGGAACAAACTGTCTCCCTCTACTTGCCGACTTGTTTCTTTATTATTATGAGGCTGACTTCATGCAGGAACTTCTTAGGAAGAAAGATAAGAAGTTAGCAATATCCTTTAACTCTACTTTCCGCTATATAGAAGACGTTCTTTCACTAAACAATTCAAAATTTGGTGACTATGTGGAACGCATCTATCCCATCGAATTGGAGATAAAGGATACTAGAGATACAGTTAAGTCGGCTTCATATCTTGACTTACATCTAGAAATTGACAATGAGGGTCGGTTGAAAACAAAACTTTACGACAAAAGAGATGATTTCAGCTTTCCAATTGTGAACTTTCCATTTCTAAGTAGCAACATTCCAGCAGCACCTGCATACGGGGTATATATCTCCCAATTGATACGATATTCCCGTGCTTGCATTTCCTATCATGATTTTCTTGATAGAGGGTTACTGCTCAAAAGGAAGTTATTAAACCAAGAGTTCCAAATGGTGAAGTTGAAATCATCCCTTCGTAAATTTTACGGACGCCATCACGAGTTGGCTGACCGTTATGGAATAACCGTTTCACAAATGATATCGGATATGTTCCTTACGTCGTAACTACAATCCCCTTCCCTTTCATGAATGTGACCTACCGAATAAGACTATTTACCGGATTTGTAGTCACATAAGCAACACGACGGGTGCCACATGTGGAACAGGATCTGCCTACCCTTCCGGAGCACCTGAGATCACCCCTAGTTTTTGGTGGGGTTCGTGTTGTTTTTTCTTTAGTTTTCTATGTTGTGTCATGTGTACTATTGTTTTTCTGTTGGTCTTTTTCATTTTTAGCCATGGCGTTGTCAGTTTGTTTTAGATTTATGAGTTTGACTGTCCCTTTGGTATCTTTCGTCCCTCTTTTGTGATTATGCCCATATCAACTTCAAATTAACCGATCAGACGTACGTCAAATCAAAATATCATTTATTAGTTCGTGTAGTTTTTAAAGAACGGTTTCGTGAACGTCTTTCAATTTTCGTCGTCTTTTGTTACTTTTTGCAACCTATTTTTCATGTTTGACTCTTGATATATGCAATTTATTGTTTTGATAAGAAGTTAATTACTTTTTATAAAACATCTTACATTCAAAACTAACGAAAAGTATAAATACCACCATAATGCATTTTGTTGTAACGTATGGTAGGCTATTTTAAGACTGGAAAATAGACTTTGGTGTCGTCCTCTACTTACAATCATCCGAATCATAGTCATATTGTAATGTTATGCAACGTGTTCTTTAAAGCAAGTATTTGCAATGTGAATAATGGCACACATTATGATTTGTTATATAATGAACAAAAATCTTGAAGTATTTTAGTCTGATTCAAACAAAATTGCAGCATAATGTCATTTGATAACAAAAATGATTAATTAGTAATAAATACGAGTACGCAAAATAATTGATTTAATCACTTGTATTTAAATTCATTTTCAGACGATGATTTTAAATCTACATATGTATATGGGTATTGTTGGATATTAATGGGCAGTATAGCTGCAGGAACAGCTTTATTATGTGGATGCTCACATATTTTCTGCTACATAAAGCGTGCAAAAACCGCAAAGAAGATTCTTCACATAAATCCAGATGACAACTATGATGAAGTCGAAACTTTGAATTATAACAATGCTATTTTTGATCATACAGCCAACAATGCAGAGTTGAATAATGATAATGCATCAAGCAGTATCGAAAGTATTGATAATGTATTAAGGGGCGATGTTGTTCATGTTGTTAGCTCTGATGACAGCTCTTCAATAAAACAAGCTGGTGACGGTTATGAAAATCCGTATCAAGCGATAAATCCTTGTGATATCGATATGCATCATTATAGTAACATCGTCTCAAGCAATTATCAAAACACGACAATATTTCCACCTAGCTTGCCGAAAGATACTTCCAAATATTTAAATATTTCAATGGATAGTCTCATAAATCACTGACTTGTAAAATACAAAAGAAAACAATGAGCTGAATCAAGAAAATTACAAAATACATACTATCAAAGAGAGACCAATCGTGATAGGAAGATTCTGTACAATAGATTATTGCATTAGTTTTATATTTATATAATGTAATGGTATCTTTGCATTTTTTAATAATCATCAACCATTCAACATTTCTTGATTTTGCTTCAAACGTGTTAACACCTAAAAAATATGAGCATTTGGTACATATTTCGGAATATGTCAAATAAAATACAAGACTGTACAAAGTGCAAAACAGACAACATACGTCTTTTGTAAGGAAGTAACAAAGTTATCGTGTTCTAAAAAAACGCAGTTTTGATTTGAAAACAAAATAATACAAAAATAAAGATAACATTGTGACAACCTTCCACATGATTTTTTTTTATTAAATATCATTATGCATATTCCATAATATCCTTGTTATTATATCAATCGGATGTTGGATGTGTAATGATTGATAATTTAGTCTTAGACTCATGATTGTTTATTAGTTCGGTTTGGCTTTGACAAAACTATCAGTAACTGCGATAACTCTATTACTGTACATTGTGTCATTTTGTGCTGGGATGTATAAGTTCAAATACACGCACACGTACACTTTGTGTTTTTTTAAGATGTATTTCTTTTTGTATTCATCTTATTGGTTAAGTCTAATTCAACTGATTTTATAGTTTTTTATTATGTTGTACTGTCGAATCGGAGGCCCATTTTGGGGGAGGGCTAACGCATTCAAAATAGTTTAACCACACCACATTTTGTATGTGCCTGTTTAAGATCAAGAACCTGTAATTCAGTGGTAGTCGTTAATAGCTATGTAATTACGTATTTGTTTTCCTTCATTTGTTTGGTACTTATGTTATGCCGTTAGTTTTCTCGATTGAATTGTGTACATTTGTTAGTTCAGAACCTTTTATATCTGAATATGCGGTATTTGCTTTGCTAATTGTTGAAGACTATATATGGGAACTTATAATTATGAATGTTTTGTCATTTGTATCTTCTTTTTGTATAAAGAGTTTAAGTCAATTTTCTTGAGACCAATCCGTTGTGCTTTTACGCGTCTACATGGATGGTCAACTAATTAAAACGTGCATAATAACAAAATACCAAATGCAAATTATTAGAAAAAATAATAAATACTATCAAATAACAATCATAATAAATACTATCAAATAACAATCATAATAAATACTATCAAACAACAATCATAAACAAGGTGGTCACCAATGATCTTCAACGTTGTTCTTGTTTTGCTTTCTTTACTATATTGATCTGAGCGTCACTGGTGAGTCTTTTGTAGACGAAACGCACGTATGGTGTATTTAATTATAAGCCTGGTACCTTAAAATTGAGAATGGAAATGGGGAATGTGCCAAAGAGACAACAACCCGACCATAAAAAAACAACAACAGCAGAAGGTCACCAACAGGTCTTCAATGTAGCGAGAAATTCCCGCAAATTGTACACAAGAAACTAAAATTAAAATAGGGAACGTCACCATCTAAAAAGAGATAATTAACGATAGGAAATGAAAAATCATCTCTTTTATCATAAATTTTAGAATTCAGCTTTCCGTTAGTGATATAGATATCAAGATCGAGGAAAGGGCAGTGGTCATTGTTAGTATTAGCTTTATTTAAAGTAAGTTCAACAGGATAAATTTCTTTAATATACATACTGAAGTCGTCATTATTGAGAGCCAAAATATCATCCAAATATCTAAAAGTATTATTAAATTTGTTTATAAGATGTTGTTTCGATGGGTCCTTGCTTATTTTTGTCATAAATTGTAACTCATAGAAATACAAAAACAGGCCCGCAATAAGTGGTGCACAGTTAGTCCCCATTGGAATTCCGATAATCTGACGATATATGGAATCCCCAAAGCGAACAAAAATGTTATCTAGTAAAAATTCAAGGGCATATAAAGTATCAAAGCATGTCCAATTGACATAGTTTTTTTGTTTATTGCTACTAAAAAATGACCTAAAAGAGTTTGAACATATATATTCACATTCTGACTTTTTAAATGCCCATTTAATTAGGTGTTTGAATTTTTTCTTAATGAGAATGTGAGGCAATGTGGTATACAGGGTAGAAAAATCAAAATTTGAACAGATTTAAAATCACCAATATAAGCATGCAATTTATCAAGTACTTCCAACGAGTTCTTGACACTCCAAAAGTAATTAATTCCACTATTTTCGAAGGCCTTATTTGAACAATTTATTATCAGATTTTTAATTGTACCAAGTGTGCTGGTAAGAAGAATAGACAATTTAATAGTGGAACAATGGCTTGAAGACGAAATAAATCTATATTTGTGAGGTGTGTTGTGTAGCTTCGGAAACCAGTACATAGTTGGGACTTTAATTGTATTTGGCTCTGCTTGTAAAGCGGTAGCTAAAAGTTTATGTTTGTTACAGATGTCGTTTTCTGAAAATGGAGTCAGTTGGAATGTTGGTGAATTGGTGATTTCTTTTTTCAGAACCTCAATGTAAAATTTACGTCAAACAATAATAATATTATTAACAGCTATATCAGCCGGGACAAAACAAATTTTTTGGCTAGTTCTTTTAGTTTATGTTTGATACGAGAAATAGGTTTTTGTGGTTAGTGTTAATAGTAAAATGTTCTTATAAATGTTGAATACGTATATCAACTATCTTCATTACTGAATTAAAAAAAGAGTCCAAAGATTTTTTGTCAGCTTTTTCCCGTTTTATCCATTTCATACAGTAAGTATGGAGTGAGTCGTGGGTGATATTACGACACTCATTCCAATTAATAATTGACGGGGGACGATATTTAGGTCCTTTACTGAGGAATGATTTTAACTCTCGTTAAAGTTAAAGTTAAACTTAGTATGTTTAAAATGTCCTGTTGTAATGAGTATTTGTGCATTTATTTGTACTGTAGTCATGTCATGTAAAGCTGTCATGTTAATGTTATATTTAACATTGCCATTAAAGCACGAAATTTGGTTACCCGCAAAACCTTCATCCCACCATTTTTTTCTAAACGGTGTCCTGTAACAAGGCAGGAATATGGCATTTGTTATAGTATAGTTTGATTCTGTGTGTTTTGCATTGTCGTTTGTTTTTGTTCACTTTAGAGTTTCTGTTATTTCGTTGTCGAAATGTACTTTATTGTATTGTTTATTTGCGTAATTCTCTGTCATAAATGTTCTTGCATTTATTGGTTATTGGTATGGTACTGTATTCCTGTCATGTAATGGTGTCATTTTAGTGTTACATTTAACATTGGCTAGCCAAACGTTTAACCCACCATTTTTTGTTCTTGAAACGTCCTGTACAATGCTGTTCCAATTCAGGAAAATGGCATTTGTTATATTATAGATCGTTTCTGTGTGTGTACATTTTCGGGTTGTGTTTCTGTTGTGTCCTAGTATATTTGATGTGTTTCCCTAAGTTTTAGTTTGTAACCCGGATTTTTTTTCTCTCTCTCGATCTATGAATTTTTAACAGCGGTATACTACTGCCTTTATTTTTTATTTTTGTCTTTCGTTTAGAAAACAAGAAAGAGATTTTGTATGCGTGCTAATCAGTCAACTATCCATCAGTTTTCAAATGACGAACATGAAATCAATGGCAGGTAATCGTAGGGCCTTCACGAAAACAATAAAATAGATTTTGTATGCGTGCTAATCAGTCAACTATCCACCAGTTTTCAAATGACGAACATAAAATCAATGATAGGTAATCGTAGGGCCTTCACACAATGACTAACACTCAATAAACCATGCTGTCAGCGGTTAAAGGTCCGCAAACAGAAAAACTGACGGCCTTAATTATACAACATTCTTCAAGTTGAACAAATAAAATAACCACTGACTGATAAGTCTTGGCCCTAAGGAATGAACTTACTAAATGTGACGGGGATAAACCTGTTTGCATGTGCTTCACAGCATATCCTCTAGCCTGCCTTCCGATTTCCCCATATAAAGATGTGTTACAAAATAACCTTAGAAAACCTATACGAATCACTATCATGTTAAAAATGCCAATCGCATCATATCGATACAAAGCACACTGAGACACAGGTTCCGATCTTAGAGACTTAGTACTTCGGTTAATGACAGCTAGTTCAAAGCCAAAAAGCTAAATAAATTGAAAAAAAAAATAATTATATGAATTTTTAAATCATTATAATAATGGTTCCAGTTCGAAGTTTTCAATTGCATTTTATTTGTTCGTATTTCCTCTTTGTATTGTAATTAATAAATGATAACAGAAATGGATAATCAATAGAAGGAAGAATTAAACATTAATTATTTGTTTACATTAATATTATCAACATTGTCAATAAAAAAATCACAAACCTTTTCAAATTTTACATATGTTTGTCATCAATTTGTTGTGGGTTCATTTTTTCTTTCTTTTGAGTTTATTTGCGCTACTGAATTGCCAAAAATGAGACGAGACAATAAAATACGAGTAGATTAATTTTGATGGAATGCAGAGAAAAGATTTTCTGATCATACAAACATAACAAGGTTAGATTAGTTTAATTTCAAACGATTTCATTTAAAAAAGATTGTGGTACTTTGAGAAACTGAACTGCAGAATGTATACAATGTGTTGTTTTTTTAATGTCAATAGAAAACAAATAGACGTGAATATAGTTTCACCGAATGCCGTCAATCTAAATATAAAGTTTTGAAGTGAAACAGTAATCGTAGAACATACAAACTAATTCACTGAAAAGAACGTAACCAAATATATTTCACACTTAATAGACAAAGGTGTTTCGTTTTAGTAAAATCTTTCTCATTACTAACTCGTTTAACTTTTTTGAGGCCACACTAAACAGTGTTAGTTTGTTTATAAGTTGCCTCGGTGCTCTCTCTACAAAATAATTGACATGTCTTTGTGGTGATAGTATCTAACTCAGTATGCATTCCATGCCAATTGAAATATATATAGTGAAATATGAAGAACATTCCTACTCAGATGTCAATTTTTTATTTACTTATCTACTGGTGTAAATAATTTGTAAACGGCAAAATGAAAAAGTTATGATTATTATTAATATTTATACTATTTTAATTTGCATTTACTTTAGGATTGAGAATGTTTGCCAGTTACTGTATTTTGAAGATAATTCTGCTATTCCTGCTTGATAGTTTTTCATCGGGTAATTTAGTGAAATAGTTGAAAATTTAAAAAAAAAAGGTTTAAGATTTTTTAAAGTATCATACTGTTTTATATGTATGACATGATCAACCTCTCAACAACAAAGACTTTGAAATTATGAAACCACAACAACAGTTAGCTATTGACACCTTATCAGACTAGGAAGCAACATGATATTTATTTCTTTAAAAGTACTAACATGACTAACGTATTGACGGAAATCATTGACATTTTTTCTGTTTTCTTAACAGAGCAATATATACAAGAACTGTTTGTTTATACCTTGATTTTGTATAGTCAGAATGGATGTATTAAATTTGAATACCAATTGGTCATATACTAGTGCCCTTCATTACTACTTTCATGGTATATTAATGGTTATAATCGCTTTTTCCAAAGCGATGTACATGTCCAGTAAAAACAACTATCCACAAACTAACGTATCATATACCAACATTTATATGTAAGCATACAGTAAACAGCCGATACCATTTTAGCAGCCAAATATAGCTTCTATTCATCTTTAAAAAGTCACATATCACAATGTATGTAGAAAAGATTTCGCATATGTAACGTTCTCGGTGTCTCATATCAAACACTACAAACTGCTCAGAGTCTGAAAAGACCAGTTTTTGTTCTCGACCAGTCAAGTCGAGCACACATTTTACTCGATTAGTCTCGGTATTGTCTCGACAGTACTTAACTGTACTTAAGTGTACTCGAGTAGGTCTCGACTTTACTCAATAAGTCTGATTCAGTACTTGATGATCTTTGTGTAGTCTGATATGATCTCAACCATTGCTCGACCAGGCTCGACCATTTTTTACCTGTCTCGACTTGTCTCGACTAGTCTCGACTCATTCTCAACCAGTCTCGACTCAGTCTCAATCAGTCTGGACCTGTCTCGACTAGTCTGGACCTTCTAATTTATTATTGACTGGTAAACATAAACCCATTTAACTAAATTTAATATAGATCTTACAAAATTCCAGCTTATTTGGTAGTTTGATTTAATGCTGTGAAATGAAAGAATTTAATTTTACAATAGGTAATATAAAAATGACTAAATTCAGATAGGCATCTTTAATTGTTTTTATAACTTTTTCAAATCAACTTGGATGTTCATCAAACTATACAGCTATCTTAGTAATATATTAAGCTTACTGAAACCCAGGTCATTATGTAGTTTGGTGTATTGATGTAAAATTTAAGACTTAAGTTTTTATTGAAACATATCATAAAGCAAAACATACTCGAGTTATCATAAGTGTTACTTTAATTACGATAAAAACATTATGCTAAGTTAACAAATATATATATATAATATATACAACTCGTCTAAACATCAACCCAACAATGTCAGATCTGTAAATTTGCTTTCGCAAATTTTTGGTTCTTCCCTCGCCGGGATTCGAACCCATGCTACTGTGATATCGTGACACCAAATCGCCTGCACTGTAGCCGTCCCGCTAGACCACACGACCACCTGGGCTCTCAAAAAAAGAGCTTTCGCTGGCCGTGTGTTACCTTTCCTCGTCAGTTTTAATCCAACGGCGTACTACAGTACATGATATATAAGGCATGAAGATGTTATTGTTACAGATCAGCTAAATTATCTATAGTAAAGGATCCTACAAATTAATGTAATATACAGTCACAGAAAATAATTATATTTATAAGTACGTCTGAGTCAGTGACAACTCTACAACAGATGTATAAATATATACATTATGTACACAGCCATGTATCATTGATGGCGATCCGATTTATACATCTGTTGTAGAGTTGTCACTGACTCAGACGTACTTATAAATATAATTATTTTCTGTGACTGTATATTACATTAATTTGTAGGATCCTTTACTATAGATAATTTAGCTGATCTGTAACAATAACATCTTCATGCCTTATATATCATGTACTGTTGTACGCCGTTAGATTAAAACTATTTTTTGTTCTTCCCTCGCCGGGATTTGAACCAATACTACTGAGATATCGTGACTCCTAATCGCCTGCACTGTAGCCGTCCCGCTAGACCACACGACCATCTGGGCTTCATTAAAATGAAGCTTTCAGTGGCCGGGTGTTACCTTTCCACGTCAGTTTTTATCTAGCGTCGTACGACAGTACATGATATATAAGGCCTGGAGATGTTATTTTTACAGATCAGCTAAATTATCTATAGTAAAGGATCCTACAAATTAATGCAAGATACAGTCACAGAAAATAATTATATTTATAAGTACGTCTGCGTCGGTGACAACTCTACAACAGATTTATCCATCAGATCACCAGCAATGATGGTGATACATGGCTGTGTACATTATGTATATACAACTCGTCTAAACATCAACCCAACAATGTTAGATCTGTAAATTTGCTTTCAAAAAATTTGTGTTCTTCCCTCGCCGGGATATATATATATATATATATATATATATATATATATATATATATATATATATATATTTGAAGTACGTCTGAGTCAGTGACAACTCTACAACAGATGTATCCATCGGATCGCCATCAATTATGGTGATACATGGCTGTGTACATAATGTATATACAACTCGTCTAAACATCAACCCAACAATGTTATTTTACAGATCTAACATTGTTGGGTTGATGTTTAGACGAGTTGTATATATATATTTTGTACATGTATACACAGATATATAACCTCTTCTTAATGTCTATTCATAACATTTAAATGTCTAATTTTTAGGAATACACATGATATCATATTTCTTTTTTAACGCAACTTTTTCTCTCAATCAACAATGTAAAAAATCGTATTAATTTTCTTCACTTATTCTGTAAATATTTATTCATATTTTACATGTTTGAACATATGAAAGACAAATGATGGGAATCTATCAAAATAATTTATTACAGATTTGTCTTTTAATTAAGCAGGTGATCTTGTTTACAACCAAAAGAACACAAGGATTTTTGTAGAAAAGGGTGGAGATGTTATCCTCAATTGCACATGTGGTCTACTAAATGAAAGTTCATGGACAGGTCCAAAAATATCTGCAATTGCCAAAATAGATAAAAATGCGGAAGAAACTTATGTTGTAGGCCTAATGATCAATCCTAAACTTCATGACTTGAACGTTGAAATCATTGGAAATAACAATACCGATGATTGCAGCTTAGTTGTTACAAATTTCTCGGAAGTTGGTGTGGGGCTTTACATATGCGAGTATTGGAAATCTGGAATCGTTTATATACATAATTTTGCCGTCAATTTAAAGAGTAAGTGTGTTTCTAAAAAAATGAATAAGTTTAATAACACTTATGTTCTTTTTTGTGAAAAAAAATTCGTCTGGTTAAAGAGGAAGATAGTTTAGTAACTACATGGTATTTTTAAAATTCTTTAATTAAAAGTTAGCAATTTGATTTTTGTTGAATAATGAAAGAAAAGAAACTTTACATTTTCAAGATTTTATATACAAAATTACACAATTGACTAATTAAGAATATTTGAAATATGGAAAAGTTCATATATAAAACAAGTCTGAGTAATAATGTGATTTCAATTATGTTGTAGATAAACAAGCAACACAATTTTATTCAAACACTTCTAGTTTGTTGATTTCAACATACGAAGATTGCTAGACTTTATCTGATATGAATCCACATTGTATTGATAAATAAATTAATACATGTTATATAAATAACGAGCTTTTATAACTATACTTTCACACTATAATCGTCAAATGCATGTCAGTCTAAAACGGTTATTTTGGTTTTAAATCAGCTAAAAGTTAAAACAATTTAAAGCATAAATACGTAATTATACGCTTACTCATACGAAAGAGTGTAAGTCAATATTTAGATAATCTCATATTGTATAAGGAACAGTGGTTTATTGAATGACAAAAATAGTTAAAAGAATAATATATTGAGTCCAGTAGCTAACAAGGCAGACCAACATCATGGCAACACATCATTTAAAAGTGATCTCAACGATATTCAGATATTTTTTGAAACCGAGTGTTCCAATCATTTTGCAGACAGACTTCAGACAGCCAGCTTATGAAGAAATTAAACATCCTGATATACGATAAAAAGACAGTTGTATTCAAAACAATCCGTTGAATGAGGTTTGAAGCTGAAATTCCTACTGTAAATTTCAAGTATTTAATTGTTCTTATACAAATTGTCGTACTTTTCCGACATCTGTATGTAAGAGAAAATGGTCTATAATTGGCTTGAGTGGAAGCGAAACCTGTCTTGTAAATGAAGGAAAATGTGCAGTCTGGAAATCAATGGGCACTTAAAAAAGGTTGTAAATAAATGTTAAGGCTTAATCATGTTAATGACATGTCTCAAAATATCTTTTAAAAAATAGCTATGCTTAAGCTCATGTGGCAAACTTGCCTGTAATAGGAAAGTTTACTTCATAATATTTGTTTTCTCTTAAATCGTAATTTCATAATTTCTAAAATTGATTTACAGGTAGAAGAACAACCAGCCAATCAGTTGACTCTTCTATGGGTAAGTTTAAAAGCTAGCATTTAAAAAATAGCTATATCAATGATATCATACATATATCTTCATAACTGTCATCTTTGTTATCTAAAATTGCTTACGTCAATTTGTCTTTCTGCGTTCTGAACGTTTCTCGTTATAATGCTTTATAAAGTTTTTAAATCTCATTATAGATAGCCATATCACCAGCACATTACTTGTCACTTCATCGACAAGTTTTAAGGGTAACATTCACACTTACTAACATTGATAATAATTTATACTATACTTATACCCTTCCAATATCATGAACATATTATTTTTTATTGCATTCAAATGTATATCATAATCTATGTACAGATGATACATATGCTATAACGCAATAGTATTAGATTATTTTTTGTTAATATATATTATTATAAATTCTTGAAATCTTATTTCAGTGAACAACACGACAACCAATCTAGATGACCATTTATCAGGTGAGTTACATGGCGTAGTAAATTTAGAAAACAAAGACGGACAAAAAAAGATAACATTCTTTATCTATTTGACATTTTTATCATTCATTAATATTTATGTTATGCAACATTGTTTTCACAATTGTTCTTTTTGCTATCTTTAAAAGATTTGATAAACTTGTTAAGAATAAAATCTGTTAAAGAAAAAGACAATGCAAATACAAAGTAAAATACAATATAAATATTGCTAAAAGTAATAAGCAAACTAATTTTACAAACGAGAATTAACATTTTAATTACAAGACATGCGTTTTGTCTTTCAAAGACAATCAGGGACGCGCAATTCGAAAATGTAAGAAAAGCCAGGTAAAATACGAAGTTGTTGAGCATTTAGACTCCAAAATCCGACAGGTTCTGCCATATACTGATAACATTCATAAAGCAATCTATTCATGGGATAGATAATCCTTAAAATGCTTTATTTTTGTAAATTTATTGGGGTAGAAAAGCATTGACCGAAGTATGCTTTTTATGAATCGCGATAGCGCTTGATTTGAAAAATACGCATGGTCAACGCTTTTACAACCCTATAAAATTACCAAAAGAAACATCTAATACTTATGGTTAAATTTCTTTTTGCAAGGATAATGAAAACACGATTTCTATCAAGTTGTTTTCTTTTTTTACCTGTGCACTATATTGTGAAATTTCAAGTCATCGTTTTGAAATGAATGTTATTATAGAATGACTGGAGATTCCTGTTAGCCAATCATTATTATAATGAAATACACAAGTCATGTTATGTAGTTATTTGTGATTATGCTCATATCAACTTCAAATTTACCAATCAGACGTGTGTCAATTTAAATTATCAGTAATTAGTTCGTGTAGTTTTTTAGGAAATGTTTTGTGAACTTACTTTACTTTCGTCGTCTTTGTTACTTTTCATGTCACTATTAAAACTAACGAAAATTATTTTTAACACCATAATGCATTTTTTTGTAACGTATGGTAGGCTATCCCAAGACTGTAAAAAATAGACGTTGGTGTCGTCCTCTACTTACAATCACCTTAATCTTAGTCATATTGTTATGTTATAAGCATAGTTATGCAACGTGTTCTATAAAGCAAGTATTTGCAATGTGGATAAAGACACATTATGATTTTCGTTATTGCGAACAAAAATCTTGAAGCATTTTAGCCTTATTCAAACAAAGTTGAAGCATAATGTCATTTGTAAACAAAAAAAAATATTGTCTAAATAAGAATATGCAAAGCAATTGATTTCATCACATGTATTTCAATTCATTTTCAGACGATGACTTTAAATCCACATATGTATATGGGTATTGTTGGATATTAATGGGCAGTATAGCTGCAGGAATAGCTTTATTATGTGGATGCTCACATATTTTCTGCTACATTAAGTGTGCAAAAACCATAAGGAAAATTCTTCACATAAATCCAGATGACAACTATGACGTAGTAGAAACTTTAAATTATAACAATGCTATTTTTGATCATACAGCCAACAATGAAGAATTGAATAATGATAATGTCTCTAGCAGTATCGATAGTAACGATATTATATTAAGGGATGGTGTAGTTAGCTCTAATGACAGCTCTTCTATTAAACTATCTGTTGACGGTTATGAAAATCCGTATCAGACGATCAACTCTTGTGATATTGAAATGCATCATTATAGTAGTATCGTCTCAAGCAATTATCAAAACACGATAATATTTCCACCTAGCTTGTCGAAAAATACTTCCAAACACTTAAATATTTCAAAGGATAGTCTCATAAATCCATGGCTTGTAATATACAAGAGAAAACAATGAGATGAATCAAGAAAATTATAGGAGACATGCTATCACAGAGAGACCAATTTTGATCGGAAGAGCCTGAACAATAAATTATTGTATAAGTTTTAGATTTATGTAGTTATTTATTTTTTGCGTAAATTAATAAACATCAACCATTCAATATTTCTTGAATTTGCGGCAATCGTGATTATCATTGAAAGAGATGAACATTTTTGTTATTGGGGTGTACAAGAACTGATCCACGTACACTTTGTGTTTCTATTTGATGTATTTATATTTGTATCCATCTGATGAGTTAAGCCTTATCCAACTGATCTTTATAGATTAATATTGTGTTGTACTATTAAATCAATGTCCAATTTACGGGGAGAATGGATGGCTTCAAATTAATTAAACCCTGCAATATTTTGTATGTGTTTCGTATACAAGAAATAAAGAAATGTTGTACGAGTGCTTATCAGTCAACTATATACCAGTTTTCAAATAAAACACCTGTTAGGTAATCGTACAGCCTTCAACAATGAGAAAAATTCATACCAGCCATATAGTCAGCTTTTAAAGGTCACACAACTAGAAAACTAATTAAGTTATAAACCAATTATTTAAGTTGAACGAGTAAAACAACCAATTAATAACAGGTCTTGACTTCAGAAATGTACAAAATAATGCGGCCGGGATTTACCTGTTTGCAAGTGTATGTGTTCCACACCTTTATACTAGCTGTCAGAAACTTTGAGTACGCTTACATGTCTTAAGACTTGATATAGAAGTACCGATCAACTTACACTTTGTGATTTTTTTATCATATGTATTTCTATTTGTATCCATCTGAGGAGATATCAAGCCTTATGAAATTTTCATAGTTTGTTATTATGATGTACTGTTAAATCAATGTCCAATATTAGGGGAGAGTTGACCCATTCAAATTAGTCAAACCCCGCGACAATTGTCCTGTTTGAGGTCAGGAACCTTTAATTCAGTGCTTATTGTTTACAGCTGTGTAATTGCCTACTTTTTTTTCTTTCATTATTTTGTACACACTTTAGGCCGTTAGTATTCTCGTTTGAATTTTGATAGATATGTCATTTCGGGATCTTTTTTAACTGACTATGCGGTATGGGATTTACTCATTGTTGGCCATATGGTGACATATAAATTGTTAATGCTATGTCATTTGGTCTATAACGTATAGTTGTTCCATTTGTAATCATACCCCATCTTCTTTTTATTTAAGGAGTTTAAGTTAATGTTCTTGAGACCAATCTATAGTGCTGTTAGTTAAAATCATTTGAATCGTAAGTCAATTGATAATTAAAATATGCATAACTACTCGACGACAAAAAGAACAAAGCACATTAATAGAAACAAATACTACAAACTTACAAACACACAATAAAAAAAAACAAGTGACAAAAACCGTCATCAAAAAATAGAAATATTAGACTGCCGAACTATTTCCTACGTTTCTATATTGTTCAAGTAGTAAAGTCATTGTTTGTATTGTTTGTTTGTCGTAAAAAAATATGTTGTATAAGTGGTATCCACCAATTTCCAAATGCCGACAATCAAATCCATGTAAGTAGTCATAGGGCCTAAAACAATGAGACAAACTCAATAAACCACATACATGTAGTCAGCTTTTAAAGGCGCGAAAACAGGAAAACTACCAGCCTAATGTATACAACACTTATCATGTTAAACGAACAACACAACCACTGCATAACAGTTCTTGTTTAAAATGATAATACATTATGCGTCGGGGATAAACCTTCAGTTATTGACAATTTGTTCAAAGCTAATAGAAGATTAACAAATTTAATCCATTGAAAGAATTGACATTGTATGAAGTACTAAATCATTTTAATGATTCGAGTCCAAAGTTGTCATTTGTACTGTAGTTGTACTTACTTCCTCTCCCTATTGTTATCAACATAGTCAAAATAAACTTTTTTAAATTCTATATATGGCTGTCATCAATTTATTGCGACTACATTTTTCTTATACGTTCGTTTGCACTACCAAATTGTCAAAAATGTGACTTGACAATAAAATACGACAGAGAGACTTTTCAAGAATCAAGTATATGAATTTGAATGGCATGCAGGGAAAAAGGTTTACTGCAAATACATGCATATCAAGGTTAGATTTGTTTAATTTCTTACAATTTTATTTTAAAGAATTTTGTTACTTCGAGAAACTCAACTGTAGAAAGTATAGTTTATTGTAATGTCAATAGAAAAAAATGTCTTCAATCTTACTATTATGTTATGAAGTGAAACAGTAATCGCGAAACTAACAAATTTATTATTTATGGCACTGTAAAGGAGGTTCATGTAACCAAAGCTAATTCTTAATTAAAAATTAAAATCTTAAAAATACTAAACTCCACGGAAAACTCGAAACGAAAAATCAAATGGCAAAATTAAAAGCACAAACACATCAAACGGATGGATAACAACTGCCACATTCTTGTCTTGGTACAGGCATGTTCTTATGAATAAAATGGTGGATTAAACCTTGTTTTATAGCTAGCTAAATCTCTTACTTGTATGACAGTCATATTACATTATATCAAATTGACAACGTTGTGTGAACAAAACAAACAGACATAATAAGTATAGTGTCAAAAATAGGGGTACAGAGGTCAACATTGTGTTATTATCATAATCAATATATAAAAAAAAAACACAAATATGTAGCAAAGAACCACAACAAGGCATCATCAAATTTAACATTCTCATTCAAAGTATGACTGGATACGTAAGTACATAGTCAGGTCAAAATGATATCGCAAAAATAGACTTAAAGTAAAAGTAATATTAATAAAGATGAATACTAGAATACGAGAACACGTTATTAAGATAATACAACGTCAGTACGCAGTATCTATAATTCAGAACCATCGTGTATTAAAGGTATTTTTTAAGATATGAATGACATGATAAGCATCTCGCCAACAAAGTCTTTGCAAAAATAAACCACAACCACAATTAGATATTGAAATCTTATCAGACTAGAAAGCAACAACTTGAAGATATTTATTTCTTTAAAAGAACTAACTTGACCAACGCATTGACGGCAATCACGGACATTTTTTGTGTTTTCTTAACAGAGCAATATTTACATGAATAGTCAAAATGGATATATGAAATTTGAAGACCAATTGGTAATCTACTTGCGTTTCGTATTTTTACTTTCATGGTATATTTATTGTTATAATCGCTTTTTCCAAAGCAAATACCATGACCAGTTAAAACAAATTATCCACAAACTGATGGTCAAAAGAACACTTACATAGTATATACCAACATTTGTATGTATGCATACAGTCTACAGTCAATACCATATTAGAAGCCAAAATAAAACCGTCATCTTCTTCTTTATACAAGTCTAGTTTCATTACTAATGAGTAACGTTTTCAGTGTCTCTTATTAAATATATCAAATAAGACAACATCATCGGGTTATAATTAAAGTTGCGTTGCCACAAAACAAATGTATGATTTGCTAACCAATTAAAAATATACCTTCAAAAATATACATGTCCGTGTTTTAAGAATACTCGTGAATATAACAATGTAAAAAGTCGTACTAATCTATTTTTCACTAATTCAGTAAATAATTAAACATGTTTTACATGTTTCAAAATATGAAAAAAAAATTGAAATGGGAACGTGTTAATCAAAATAAAAGATTTGTCTTTTAATTACGCAGGTGATCTTGTTTACAAACAAAACTACACAAGGTTTTTTGTAGAAAAGGGCGACACTGTTGTCATTTGAAAAGAGTATATATATATATATCAATATATAAGTAGTTGTAATGAATAACATTTTCCCGATAATTGGTATATTGTCCCTGCGATCTGAACTCAATGTTATTGTCAGTTTAACGGTACTGGTTTTGGTTAAACAAAACAGCACAAGGGTCGATCCTTTCTAATAACCATTCAATTCAAAAACAATCGCACTTTGTTTTTATATCAAAAATATGTGTATGAAATATTTGCCATAGTTTATAAAACGACTTAATTAGACTCTTCAAAAGATAAATAGGCAAACTCGAGAATTGAACAAAGAAAAACCCTGTATAACATTTTCATAGTTTCAAGTAATATGGTTTATGCACTAAAACAAAAACATGCAGCATGCAAAATGAGTGTGAAAAGTGTTGTGTTTTGCAGACAAACCATCACTTATTGTCGATCCTCCTGCACTTGAAAAACTGATTGAAAACACTTCGACACAAGTGTGTTGTCAAGGAAACAGCAATCCACCAATGGGATCAGATCAAATGGAAGGGGAGTCTGAACTATTTAGTTGTCAATAACACCACATCATGTTTGACATTCAACCCGATCCATCGTACTAACACACACAGATGTACATGTGTTGCTTCAAACGGAATAGGAGTATCCGAATCGCATATATATCTCAAGGTTCTATGTAAGTTTTGCTCTGCCAATTTCGACTATTCGACTACTATAACAAAGATATAATATTATTATAAATATAAAAAAAAAATATTGGACCGTTTGTTTGTTTATGTGTTAAACTTATCGAAATATTTATACACAAACGTGAGAGATAATTAATGATATGACTTCATGTACATTTGCAGTTTTGTGTTAAAAACAATGCATTTCTCATAAGAACTCCATTTGTGAGTAAAACTTTTACCATGAATTAATTTTCGTGAAAAAAAGATATCACAGAAGGGAAAGTTGATATGTACTACTATTTTATTCAAAATATAGGGCCTTGCGGCCTATTTTCCATATGTATCTTCCCTGAACTTCTAAGAATTTAACTTTTACAAAAATTCTATACTTCCCCTACCTCCTAAGAATTTAATTTTATGCGTTTCCATGTTTTTTTTTTCTATATTGGTAACCATCTCTGCGCTGAAATGCAGAGATCATATCTGGGAACCATTATGTTAACAAATTAACATATCTAGGAATATAACATATCTCCCAAAAAGAGGCGTGGCTTGTGAAACAGCTGTTCAAGGTTTAACAAAATGTTAACGCTATCAAAAGTTAAAACAGAAGTTTTAAAATCTATTCCGTATCAACTTTCGCATTAATAAACAAAATTCTGAGTTAACAGTTTTCGTCCTTGACATTGTCGATTTTATTAGTACCGCTCATTATAATTCCTGACATTTTTTGTGAATTGAATAAGATATGATATAATGATATTTGATAGATCCTCCATTAGTCAACGTGTCGTTTACAATTACTGGACAACTTATCAATTTACATTGTTATCCAAAGGGTGAACCTTAAAACTACACGCTAAATGGTACTATCGATCGGAATTCAATGAAACATTTCGTAAAATTCAAGGAACCCAAACCGGAAAACTAATGATAGTTGCACAAAACAATAAGACACTTCTTGAAAATGTTGGAATATACGTATGTAGAGCATCGAATGGTATTAAAGATAGAAATTGACGTTTGTTTCAGGAAGGAGCAGTATCCGTTCAATATGAAGGTACATCATTACAAAGGTTGTGTAAATCCATCAAAAGTTACCCAGTTTTGTTTAAAATTCATTTGTATATTCATATTTCTCTTAAATTAAATTTACTTAACAATTCTATCAATAACAAGAGAAGCTTTATAAAGACTAGAACACACCCGTAATATCATGGGTCCGTGACTGAATTAAAGTATATAACTATGCGCAAGCCTTATTTTAGTATTAGTATTGTCATCTGATAAAGTCATGCCGATTATATTAAGATACACAGTTTTTCTCTGCTTTCAAGTCTTTCTGTTTGAACCCGTCGAACTGAAACAATAATATTAATTATTTGGAAAACAAAAGGTCCTGGAATGGAGTATTTTTTAATCAACAGCATTGTCCTATATAAGTTATAAATAAAGTTGAATTCTTTGCTTCGCTGTTTTACGTCATGCCCACTAACAAATTGAAAACTGTACCTATATACGCCTTATTTTTAGTCCAGATTTGTAGTATTCGTATTGTTATCTTAGAAAGTCTTTCTGATTAAAATACTACAATAGGTAACAATTTGACAATTTAGAAGGGTCAACCCTGTGGTTATGACCCGTGTATATAGCATATTAATCCTGAATACAACGTTTGGTGGTGCGCCTGTCAGATGCGGAACGTACAGTAAGGTAATAGGTAACAGGTGAATATAATATTGGTATCGGTAACGGATTCGACCCGGAACTTCTTAATTATTGGCAATATTGATTATGTGGAAAACAAAAGGGCCTAGAGTGGTGTAATTTTTAATCTACACCTTTGTACTATATTAGTTATATATAAAGTTGAATTCTGTGATTCGTCGTTTTTACGTGATGACGGCTGACAAATTGGACCTCGTAATTTTAGTATTATAGATAGGTGATATGAATTCACTAGTGTATAGCTGTGCTTTCCATCATCAAAGGTAAAGCTAAAACTATATTTTGCAAGTATTCTTGGTATTTTGATATAAGTCCATGTAATATTAGTTTTTAGGAGGATATACATACAATAACTTTTCAGTCAAGACACTTGGAGTTTAGATGTATGCATGCAATATAAATATATTTGTATTTACATGTTTGAAATATGATTAAAAAAAAAACAGTTTTGAATAGTTGTTCTTACTTTATTAGCACCACCCATCTTCATTTCAACAAACAAAAGACTGCAGTTCGGGCAATACAATAGTGAACTTAACATTACTGTCGTTTTATACAGTAAACGTGAACTACAACTGGAGAAATCGAATCACAACAGGCATCTATATCCAAAGATTACAAAGAGAAGGGTTCATACTCATGATATCTTCCATGGTTTCAAAGTTATAGTACCTGAAATAACAGTTGTGTTTGTCGACGAAATGCGCGTCTGGCGTACATACTAAATTTAGTCCTGGTATCTATGATGAGTTTTTTTACAACCACTGGGTCGATGCCACTGCTGGTGGAGATTTATTTCCTCGAGGGTATCACACGCCCAGTAGTCAGCACCTTTTGTGCTGACATGAATTGCCATTGATATGGTTATATTTATAAATTTACTGTTTACAATTTTTTTAATTTTTTGATATACTAAGGCTTTTCTACCTCAGGCATAGATTACCTTAGTTGTATTTGGCAAAACCTTTAAATTTTGGTTTTCAATGCTCTTCAACTTCGTACTTTATTTGGCCTTTTTAACTTTTTTGGATTCGAGCGTCACTAATGAGTTTTTTGTAGACGAAAGGCCCGTCTGGCATATATACTAAATTTAGTCCTGGTATCTATGATGAGTCTATTTACAACCACTTGCTCGATGCCACTGCTGGTGGAGATTTATTTCCCCGAGGATATCACAAGCCCAGTAGTCAGCACTTTTTGTGCTGACATGAATTGCCATTGATACGGTTATATTTATAAATTTACTGTTTACATGTTTTTGAATTTTTTGAAATACTAAGTCTTTTCTACCTCAGGCATAGATTACCTTAGCTGTATTTGGCAAAACCTTTAGGAATTTTGGTTCTCAATGCTCTTCAACTTCGTGCTTTATTTGGCCCTTTTATCGTTTTTAGATTTGAGCGTCACTGATGAGTCTTTTGTAGACGAAACGCGCGTCTGGCGTATATACTAAATTTAGTCCTGGTATTTATGATGAGTTTATTTTCATCTTGGCGTAGCGAGAGAGCAAGACTCTATTAATTATACACTAAATGCTTGTAACAAAAAAGGGTGTACTTCATATACTGTTTACCTTAAATCAGCAAGTACGTATCTATTATTCTAATCGTATGACTGTACATGTTCCCCTTGCTACTAGTAACATGAAAATGAGAGACAAGAACAATAATAACATATGATTATTAAGATAGAAATTATATAAAAAAAAATATGTGTTTTATTGTTAAATATAATTATAAAGATAGAAATGAAATCACAAAAATATGTGTTTTATTGTTAAATATAATTATAAAGATAGAAATGATATCACAAAAATATGTGTTTTATTGTTAAATATGATAATTGCATTTAAACTAAAATATCAGTTCATTAAAATTTTATCCTGAGCGTTAGCGAGGGATAAAATTAACGAATATCACGGCCACGGCCATGTGTAAATTTACAACAAATATATGGCTTCCATGAATTATTTCGATTCTAATAGGACAAATAAGTTCATTCAAATACTGAACCGGGAGTGAGTATGCCGTGTGTGAAGCTGTTCTTTTTTACTCCTTGTTAGATAAAGCTCAAATATTTTAATAAATCATTAGCTTGCATTGATTATTTCGTTAATAACAGCTGGAAAAAAATATGTTTAATTCTCAAACCCAATATTTACGATTTTTAATTTACATATTTTCTCGTAAGCTACCGTCAAATCCAAAATTGACATTTCGTAACGAAGGAGCTGCCATGTTGACTCGCTGAAATCAAATGCAATAGATTAGAAAACAAAACAAAACCTACCTTAGAATTCCATTTTAATACAATATTATACGAACTTCGATGGTTACAAAAAAGTTTATATTTTTGTGACATTGACTAAATATTGTTTTTATACTGCAACTTAAATTAGTATATTGATAGCTTTTAAAAGCGTAACATAGATATCAAGCTTATTTACATCCCTTAATGAACCCCTGATTGTAGAGAAAGTGTTCCATGATGAAATTGACATTGCACAAAATATAGCTGTGTTACTATATTTAGGAAATAAACAAAACTAGGTGCAATACATTAATTCTTTTTATTATGCGTTCGAATAAGAATAAAAGTTCTTTTGTCTTTTGTTTTATTACAATTTCTAATACAATAAAATTGGCAAAACGTTTGCAAAGTAGGTTCAAATACATGTGGATTTACGTGGGAGGTATATTGTAACATCCATTATTATGTATATCTCTGAGTCTGCGCTGAGTATAGATATATCGAGAATTTTCACACAGTGTTGTTTACAAAGCGAAAGAAGCACGTCATATTAGAATCTTTAATACGAATCATTTCAGAATGTTTTTTTTTTTGTTGTTGTTGATATGTCATATCGGTTTTCTTTAAGATTAACTGCGATGTGAATAGAATAAAATGTTACTTTATATGTGTATTTATTGCAAATTCCACTACTTTTTATCATACTATTGTATTAACAAATCAGACGTGAAAACATGAAGATATGCCTTTTTTCAGAGTCTGATCAAATAATTCTTCCTGGCAACAATGTTTGTTCGGTGATGATTGGGAATATTGTTGGAGGAATACTGATATGCTGTATTGTCTCACATATTTATTGTCATGTGAGGCGAAAAGGAATATCCAATTCGACGGTCGAAACAACTTCAGATGGTCAATATGATGAAATTGGCACTATAAGTTATAACATGGCGATAGTTGATCCAATAAATAACTTTGAATTAGATAATAGTGACACTGCATCTTATGAGGACAAACGCAATGGTGTTAGACAAACGCAATGGTGTTTGTCTGGTAATGGTGAGGAAAGCTCTAATGACATCTCTGTTATAGGACGACCTGGTGACGGTTATGAAAATGAGTATCAGGCGGTGATTCTTGCAGTTTTAGAATGGCATCAATACAGTGGCATCATCCCAAATATTTATCAGAACACAATTATATCGCAGGAAAGCGTGGAAACAACAGCTGCAGATTACATCAATACAACAATTTACCCAAAGTTATAGTTTGTCATACACAAAAGTATGCGATATTTTTAGTGGACAAATTTTATCTGTATTTAACTTTATGACGAAATTGTATGATAAAGATGTATGTGCTAAATGAACAATAAATTGTTGGAATAATCTAAGAATTGTATAGTAGTATAACCATATACATGATATTTTTATAACATTGTATGCTAAACGAAATGTTGGTTATCCCTTTTTAATTGTATAGATTCCCACAGGTTTAAAAAAATAGAATATACTATTTAAGAAGTCTAGCATCGGGGAATTCCGATAACAATTAATTTGTTTATTGTCTCGATAATAATTATCTCCACCATTACATACCTTATTAGAGGTACAAGTAGAGATTTCTAAATTTGTTAATAGGTGAGGTAAATATGTTTTGTGATACATTATCCCTTCTGCTATATTTGTAGCCAGTGTGGAATAAACAAAGACACATTCAGTTTCAAAGAAGTTTGCGTCAGATATTATAATAAGTAAATTGTTAGAAAGCCAAACAACTACAAAGTTGAAGAGCATTGAGGACCCAAAATTCTTAAAAGTTGTGTCAAATACGGTTAAAGTAATCTATGCCTGGGGTATGAAAATCCTTAGTACTTTGAGAAATTTATACTTTTGTATATATATAAAAATGACTACATAATAACATCAATATCTGACTAATTGGCTGGTGATACCCTCGGGAGCGAAACGTCCGACAGCAGTGTATGAGACTCTGCAAATCATAATCTACTACTAGCAGTTACTGACATGAAAGCTCAATAACTCAATAAAACTGTTTGAATAATATTATTTGCATCATTTTAATATCAAGCACAATCCCTCTGGTGAGAGATTAAGTATTATACCATCTGATAATAAACGTTTAGGAAAATAACTCGTATCATCAGGTTTTATATTTACGACAAACATTTGTTCTGAAGCTGAATAAGCGAAGACATATAAGACATTAAAATTTCATGAGGTATTTAGGTAATTTAAATTTCTAAAATTGTCGTCTCCGCCGCTCCACTATTATATGTATGGTTTGGAATTCCAATTGTAGTGATCGCCAATCGCGGAACTCATTTAGCAGACTAACTTATAGTCTTATAGTCTTGGTATTATTGATGTCAATTCCAGATTCATCAATAATGTGGTCATTTTCATATTTTCCCTGTTTACAAAACTTTGAATTGTTTTAAAAACTAAGGATTTTCTTATCCCAGGCATACATTACCTTAGCCGTATTTGGCACAATTTGTTTGGAATTTTGGGTCCTCAATGCTTTTCAACTTTGTACTTTTTTGGCATAATAACTATTTTGATCTGAGCGTCACTGGTGAGTCTTACGTAGACGAAACGCGAGTGTGGCATATACAATTAAAATTTGTGTACCTTTCATAACTGTCATATGATAACTAACTAACTACTTAACTTAAAATTTAATGTATATGTAGTGATCCATTTTGGATGATTATATTATTTTGCCGGATAATTCAATGTAATTTCCCATATCAAATGATATGCCACATCACACTGTAAAAGTTCGCTAAATGAACAGTTGATTAAAATATTGATACAATTCTATAAGAAACGAATTTTTACATTATGCATATTGTAAATATTAAAGGTAACGACAACTATTGGTTGAAGCCAGGTAGTGATTTGATTCTTACCAAATATGTTTTAAAGATACATATGATACAAAAACATGTAACAATGTCAACCGATGAATTCAATCAAACTCATACCTCATGTAATTGTTCAACTCATTTGGTTTTCGTTACTGCAATACATGCTTGATTGTGTATCAAAGAGGATCAATTCAATTGTCTGCATTATGCGTTTTAGTCACTTCGTAATAAAACTAACGACTAAGCTGTAGTTAATTGTAATGTGTATAAATAATACTCATAACAAGACAATGACTTTGAATGCTTTGGACAAAAACTCGATTATAAAGCTAAATTGGTTGAATAATGCAAACTTAGATGTATGTTTTTTTAATCAGTTGTTATTGTTTGCTTTGAACTAGCTGTCAGTAACTACAAGTTTTCTCAGATCTGTACTTAGTGTCTTTTTTGTTGTTAAATGTACAAGTACCCGGTCACGTTGCCTCTATATTTTTGTTATGTATTGCTATAGTCATCCATCTGATGAGTTAATCCTTTTTCGACTGTTTTGCATAGTTCGTTCTTACGTTGTCCTGTTACATCACTGTCCCAGGTTATGGGGAGGGTTGGGATCCCGCTAACATGTTTAACCCCGTTACATGTGTATGTATGTGCCTGTCTCAAATCAGAGACCAGTAATTCTGTGTTTTTAGCTTGTTGCTCTGTTGCATTTTTGGTTTCGTTCATTTGTTTGTACATTAATAAGATGGTTATTTTTCTCGTTGTATTATTATACATTTGTGATTTCGGGGCCTTTTATAGCTGACTATGCGGTATGGGCTTTGTTAATTGTTTTAAAGTCGTACGATGAACTATAGCGGTTAATTTCTGTGTCATTTGGTCTTTTATGGAGAGTTGTTTCATTTGCAATCATGCCACATCTTCTTTTTATATAAGCCGCTACTTAAAACTTAAGCAAACTAGTAAAACATAATTATTTAAATAACTTTATATCCCAATCTTCAAAAAAAAAAGTTCGTAGCCAATTTGAAGTCACTTGTCTGAATAAAACAATTTGTCAAAGCTGTTAATCTTTTCATCATAGTAACACTTGAACTACTTAACAAGCACTAAAGAAACGATAACTACTTAATTTATCAATATTATTTGTCACATGATCTAGTAGCGGGGAAGCGACTGTTTATTATAAACATGTGTGTGTGTTTTCTATTTGTTATGATTTGGAGACATATATAGACAATGCTCCTTTTACGGATATATGCAACTCATGAGATTCGTGACGAACATGCCCGATCATTAATTTAGGGCTTGAATGGAGTATAAATCAAGTTTTATACATATGTTTTTTTTTCCTTTTTTGTAGAATAATTTGAATTATTTATTTACTTTGAAAGCTTTAATTGGTAGTGCATGCGTGAATTTGTGGTACAGGGACATACATTTGAGGAATATTGTATTACATAGTAATATTCTATTCATGTTTTATTTGATTAATAGTTGATTACACTGGGCAAATACGTATATTCAGATCAGAGACTTTCCGTTTCGAATTTTGACCCGGAGTTCAGTTTTTTTGTGATTTTACTTTTTATTCTGAATTTTCAGTATTAAAGTTCACACCACTTGGTCGATGCTACTGCTGATGGACTGCTTTCCCCCGAAGCTTTCACCAGCCCCCTTAGTCAGCGCTTCGATGTTGACATGAATATCAATTGAATGGTCATTTTTAATTTTAGAAATACATTTGAAAATTTGTACCGAGTATCCGGCTCATTGATTATGACTTCATTTATACAAGTTATAATATCAATATGTTCTGCAATGTCAATAGAATTACTTAAGGAAAAACTGTATTCAGTTATAAAGTTTTCTTTGGTTGTTTCTGAGAGAGGTGAGTAGTGAGAATGAAAAGAGTTGAGTCAAATATAATAATCATTAAAAGATTTCACACCTACATTTTATGGTGATGCATCTGATAAAGAAACAAGTATTGTCAGTGTTATCTTTATGTGGTTAAAATATGTAAGAAATTGTTTAAACTCAAGAATGTATCCCCTCATGCAAAGCTCTTGCCGAGCTTTGTCTATACTTTTTGTACTTTTTTTGGATTAAAGCTCCTTTTTTTATAAAGCTTTTGATTTAAAATATTTTGTCATCAAGCAATCCTAAAGAGACATACAATATCAAAATGCGCATCTGGTGCAAAACATTTGGTACTGTTAGTGTTATTAACCTGTTAATCTACTTCAGTAGACATGTAATGGTAAATAACAGATATCGATAATCATAATCATTCGTTGTTACATATGTAGTTTAAAAGAAGATTGATATATTCAGAACATGTCTGCCGTTGACGAGTTTCCTATCGTGTGCCAATAAAAAAGACATGAAAATTAAATTTCCACTTTGTTGTTCCGAGCTTCAAAAACATTATTGAGTGGTAAAAAATATATTTCTTAGTTGCATTGTATTCCTTATCTTTTGTAAACGGCTAAAGTTTGCGTAATAAGACCTTCTCACGAAAAGTTTGTCGGACTGTGTCGGGAAAGGAATACATCATTATATTCCGATACAGTGTGTTTATTTTCAAAGTGGTGCGATGACAAAAAGCAAACGTGTAAAGTAATATTTTGACGACTATAAGATACAAATGAATTTAGAAAAGCACTCAAAAATATAAATTTTAAGACAATGTTACGGGGATAAAGGATGATAAAGCATAATAATATTTTATTGGAACCAAGTGTCTACTCTCCAAAGTACAATCATAACGACACATCAGTACAAACAGATAACAACGATATTTAAGAAAATTATTGAAACGGAGACAATCAATTGGTGATTTTTAGGAACATCCTTAGTAACCAATTAATCTTTCTAGTACTGAAATACATTGATTTTATCGTCCGATTATTTCTAAAATCATTGGTGGTTATATGTATGGCTTCTTAAAAAATGTAAAGAGCTGAATTAGAGAAATAAATTGGGAAGTGGTACAAATGTAGCAAACAAAACAATATTGATCTTTTTTGGGTTTATGTAGAAAATAATTTATGTATTCATCTATTTTCAAAAGTATTAATTGTTGAACTAGTTTTTCAAAAAGTGCAAAAATGTACATGTTCATTTTGTAATCAATCTATATTATTTACCTCTAAGTATAAATTCTTAATTATGAATAAATATACATAAGATTGCATTTTGCCCTTCAATACAATGTCATTCCCAAAGATTTGATGGTTATGTTAAGTAGGTATAATGCACTTAAACTACAAGAGTCCTTGAAATGACAGTTACTGAACATTTATGTCAGGACCAAATTTTAATTACATGTTCAAAATAAATCGCCTGGTTATTAAATTTAGATGTGAAATTGCATTATGGAGAACACAAGAAGTATGTTTAATAAAAAAATGAAAGGATATTGATGCTAGCTGGAAAATTTTGAAACAACAACAGCAATTGACCCCAGGAAACTATGGCACATTTTATATTTGAATTGTGTCCGATATATATTACGAAAACAGGAAAATTGTAGGTATTAGCTTTATAAAAAAGCCTTAAAAACAAATATCACAAAAAAAGCCTACAGTATATATTGAATATAAACGTGATAATACTACTTTATACAGTGTGTGGATTCGAAGCAATTTATCCAAAGCTAGCTGTGACTTCAGGGAGTTGGACTTTAGTTTCTAAAGGACACCGATAAGGATAGGTTTTATCATATATTAATACTAATTACAACTTACTCCGGTCATGTATACATTTCCAACAAATCTTTCGTCAAAGGTGCTTACTAATTTCACTTTGTACACAATTTTTTTTCCGTTTCTTTCTTTTACTCTTTTTGGTGTTTGTTTAATTGATGATCTTAAATCCTGATCGTAAAATGTAAAATATAATGTGTGTTCTTGTATATAATACACTGCTGCTGCTGTACGTAAAGGTCCGTTTTTAAAAAGTGTAAAAAGGAATTTCAGGATAATATTACAGCTATTTCCATTAAAGATGTATAATTACTCCGAAACCTTTTTAATAAACCATTAAGCTGAAAAAAAAGTGCAATGATCTGGTGTGAAGAAACACGAAACATACATATATCGAGTTCAAATTGAACATATCAATGTCAAAATAACAGACAGAACCAGTCTTAAGATTATAATGTAATAAAAAAAATATATATAATACGTCACAACAAGAAGTATATTAATCGTCATACTGAATATTAAAAATATATTTTAGTCATTGAGACTCCTCTATTGAAACCATATTTCCGATGTTATATTTTGTTGGTGACCGTCAGTGATTTAAGAAGGAAGTTTTTATGGTATAAAATATTGTGGATGTCAAGTGATAACAGCTCAAAAAATGTAATGTATGTATTTAACACGCAGGAAACACAATTTAGAATTAAATACAGGTAAAACCTTGTACGTATATAGAAAATGTCATGTTCTTATAGTAAGAATAACGTAAAGCAGGTAAAATATACCTTATGATATAAATCTAAACAATTGGTTTGAACTGATATGAACCAATTTGTATTCTTCATAAAAATATTGTAGATGCCAATACACATAATTAACAGCTTCTGGTGATGTTTCATAGCCTGGCCGGTTTTAATAAAAAACGGACCTTCATCATACGGTCAGAGGCAGAATGTTGGATTAATGTGTGTACCCTTTTTATATAGAAACGATAACCATGCTAACCGGAGGTTCAGTCAACCGGCGGTTCAGAGTTAACAGGAGGTTCAGTTAACCTGTGGTTCAGAGTTATTTCTATTCTTTTTTTTTTGCAGAAATGTTGGACAGACAAACGTTTGTTTTTGTATTCCTGAGAGTGTTGCAGGTGGCAGGTAATAGGCAATATAATTATTCGTTACAAGGCCAACTGTTTGCAACTGTCTAGAGGTTCAACTATTCTAGATCTACTATAATGAGTCATTAAAAGTTTTGCATTAAACAAATTATTATGTATCGAGAAATACACGACATAAAAGGTTGAAACCCTTCAGTTATCAATGTACTCAAATTACTAAAATAGTTTGCAGAATCAATATTACAAAATAAGGAATCAATGAAAGTAATATGTCGCAAATAGGAGAAAAAGCTCTACAGGTATATGAAAACAAACAGATATACGCAAAAACTGTGTTTAAAAAAAATTAAAACAGAAAACAGAACACAGACCCTTCCCATCAGCGCATATTGTTAAACAAAAATCGTCAGAATAAAAGTTATTCGAATTGACCAGAATCGAATAAAAGATAATAGATACACAAATACATGAAATATGCAGACAATATATTCAAGACAAAATAATTCGATAGAAATTGGTACCGTTTTTCGTTTAGAAAATAAGCCGTGACTTCCTGAAAGTAAAGTTCAAATCATTAGAGGAAAACCTATGTAGATCTAACATTTACATGGTCGGGCTCGTTTATAACAAAAAGAGTAAAATACTCATATGGTCAAACCATACGTATGGTCATAGTCATACGCATAAGGTCAACAAACTCATATGGTACGGAACGAACATTTTAAAGATATAATTACCTTAAAGTAATTCGTTTCTATTTGCATTTGTGATTTTCCGAAGTAACGACACCGATATAACTGTTTTAAAATTTTCAGGAAACATACAAAAAGTACTTGTGAAAACAGGTGATACAGTTGTCTTAAATTGCACATGCACCACACAAACAAACGGGCACTGGAATGGTCCAAATAAGTCAGCACCAAGTATGAAAGATACAGAGGAGGAACAATTAATCCCATATTCACAGGGGATTCTACTTAATCCAAAGTTAGACTTATTAAAACATTATATTGTTGGAAGTTATAAGAACAGAACTTGTAATTTGATGATCAAAAAGTTTGCGTCTAATGATGAAGGAAAATACCGTTGTCAATACGTAGAAAATGACACAACAATAAGTCTTTTTTACAGAGTTATCATACAGAGTAAGTACTTAGTATACATTATCAAATTTAAATAAAAACATTAAAATAAATTTAATACATATAGTGTTTAATAATTCATATAAATAACCCTTTCAATGGAAAATTACTGTCGAAATCAGTTCGAAAATTAAAGGTGAGAGGATAACGGTTCTATAAACTGTTGGAGTTCTTCTGATAGTTACAGTAATATCTGAACTGATTCCAACTGTACCTTTGCTATTCAGTTTGACAAAATATGTCAGCAACATTTATATATATTAAGTTGGTATTTGATCGTAAGTATATTACCCGAGATGTTAGTTAACATATATGTTGGTTGCATTATAACACTGCGGCTATCAAATAGTAGTTATATGTACCAGTTTCGATTGTTCCTGTACAATGGCAAGTAAGTTGCATTGCTGACGTCGTTAATTCGTAAAAGTTTCGCTTTGATCAACATGTTCAAATCATTGATACAAATATGATTCATAGATAATTAGGTAAAGACAAGTGTTCACTGTTACAAGGTTACAACAAGCTAGGAATGATTTTGTACAGACATAATATTACTTTGAATCCTTATCATGGTCTGATATATCAAAAGATGGTTAAACTTCAGAAATCAAACAGCTCAAAAGTGCTAAAACACCCATTCGTCACAGTTGGACCTTTAACATTTAGCAAGTGCGTTTGTAAAAAACAAGTATGCAAATTTTCAAATCGTCGTCAGGTCATGAAAGCTGAGGTGTTAAATTATGTGAACAGCTTGAACCGATGAGGTTTCTTTCTCAATTCTCATTATAACTCACATATAAAACATCTATTGTGTTAATTGGAGATACATTTATTTTTACATTTGTAACATTGCAATAACGAATATTTTGTTTTTAGGACGATGTAAGAAATATTAAAAAGCGTATATTGAGTGCTAAAATAAACTATTATTTTATAATGACATACTAACATTATGATAGCAACGACAATAGTGACGATGTGTTTAATATGTTTATTAAACATGTTTATCTTGTAATTGAATGTTTCATTCTCTTTAAATATTCATGTAAGAATTACAATGCAATATGCATTTCACGTTAATTTGTGTTCATGTCCTGTTTCTTTTCGTTAGCTCCGCTTGATGTCTCAATTAAAACAACACTTTTAGAAAATAAAACGTATCTTGAATGCCATGCTACCGGTAGTTCTGAACCATACACTTTCAAAGATTGGGAACATATATCAGTATTTGGTAAACATATACGATACATAGAATACACAAAAGACGGTACACTTGAACTGAAGAAAGACAATTATCAGAATAGCGGAATATATATATGCAGAGTAAACGATGAGTTCATTGATATGGACATCGACCATTATCAGCAGCAAAAACAAGTATTGGTACAATATGAAGGTAAGCATAAAAAAATGCTTCTTAAATTTAGCTGATAATTTGTATTATATTATGATAAATATTTAAGAATTCAATTAACTATAAAGATATGCATACTCGAAAAGAGACATATATGTATGAACTATATTTATCAGAAAGCACAAAACATAACATACATTTTAAGGTTAATGTATAATGTCAACCTTGACGTACAATGATTCAATTTATTGCGCTTTGAATCGCTTTTGATAATAACCATCATGTAAACAACCCATTTATGACATAATGTTTGTCATATCATTTTGTCTCGCCTGCAAGGAAAGTTTCCGAATGAGAAATATATAGATTACAATTAGACGGTTGCGTCTGCAATTGGTTCAGCCCTATATGTTTGGTTCAAATCTTTTATATATCAAAATGTAGATTACCTAAGGTTTCATTCTTACTTTGCATGTACCTTACGTTACGATGTTTCCGTTTCATTGTCTTTGATGGTTCAGTATCAGCTTGACAAAAAATGTTTTTTTTTTTTTAAATCTTGTGAAATTCTCAATCATCAAGAGTAATAGCATAATTATATTTGGGATGTTGAATCCCTGCAAGGTCTTTATGTATGTCAAACACAGCTCACCTACCCAGAACGTATTTCATGGATCAGTGCTCAAGTTTAATATTTCAAACTCAAGTCTGTATCTCATATATACAAGACCAACTGGTTTTTGCTTTTTATACATACAAGAACAAAGATGGCAGACAACGCCTCATACAACTACTATAACTAGCTGTTTATGATAGTGCTTCTTTGTTCATTCCAGTTTTCACACCAAAAAACATTTCTAGAAATGTTGTACTTTACGAATTTGTATTAATTGCATAGTTGTTTTTATTTATCGTTTAGCACTCATAACTTGAATGCTGAAAATGGTAGATTGGTCAATTATTATGATAAGTCGTAATATATTATGGCGGAATGATTTTGTTGTAGTTTCATATAATATTGAAATATTTATCAGACAATTTCAGTATAAGACGGACATCCTAAATCAAAACTTTATTATATTGAACGTTATAGACGTTCTTTATAGTATTGCTTAGCAAAATCATGTATATATTGCTTTTTTCTACTAAAATACTTCACTGTACCATGCATCGCTGAACAACATGATTTCTTGAAAATATGTTATAAGAGATATTTAAATTCCGAAATCAAGAGCGGTTGAGCAGGGGGAACCTGATTTCCAAATTTCTCTTTTTACTTCCGATTCCTTCTTCCTAGTTTTAACAATTTGGTAAAAAAAAATTGGTATTGAAAATACCAGCTTTTATATCCTTTGTCTTCCCAGTTCCTTTCTCCTATTCCCTTGGTTCCTAAGTCCCTAATCCCAGCTTATCTTTTCCCTGTAAATCCTCATATGTACATAGTTTAATACAAGCAATGGCCTTCGTTGATTTCGATTTTGTTCTAATATGAAACTTTGTTCCTCGGAGAACTCTAATGTCAACAGAAGTCAATTCAAGAACGTTGAAAAAGAACCCGTCTTTGAGAAAACAAATGACAAATCTTTGTGAAGTCTTTAACGTAAAATAGAACAGGACAAGGGAACGGGTAGATTTAAAGCAGGTCACGGATTTGAGGCGAAAATAAATACTAGCTAACATTATGATAAATTATTAAAACCTAAATCCATACGGCTACATGTTCAGATGACAAAAAAGTGTACCTTGTCATATATTTTGCTACTTCATAGAATTTATCAAGATTCGACCCCTCATTTTTCTATTCTTTATTTATTTTACAACAGGACCACCAGTGTTTGTTTCAAACAACAGCAAAACCTGGTTTAGTCAATGTTATGAGGAAGTAATTGTTACTTTAAAAGTCTTTACTTTATCTGATATCACAAGTAAACCCATTCTTAAACTGGATGAACAGAGTTACGAGAGGCAGTTGCCTGAAGTGATAGGTTCATTGATGAATTGGACATGTAGAGATCATTTAGTTTTTTATAATGTCAATGTTAAAGTGCCGTGCATCGAAGTGACATTTAATGTTATGACTATCAAAGACGAAAGCATGAATTATTCTGCGAAAGTGTGCAATACATTTGGGTGTAGTTTCTTCGACTTCACTGTTATGTCCACGGGTAAGTTTATGTCAGACTTATATGTTTTGTATATCAACACGGGGATATTTCCCTCACATTAAATTCATGTGAATGTAAACCTAACATGAAGTTCACATGTCTTTCACCTAAAACGAGCTTATTCGTGAAAGTAACGTAAAATCAGTTCATGTGATTTTCATGTGAATCCGAAGTGAAACAGATTTCACGTGAAAACCGAATGGTTTTATTTTCACTAGAAATTCAGGCTTTTTTTTCAAAAGAAAGTAATTCAAGAACCATCCAAATTTTCAAAATTAATTAAAAAGTATGAAAATTGCAAATTGTTTTAGTAAAATGTGCGTGAAATTCATCTGAACAATGTCACGGTAGTTCGTGTGAATCTAAATTCACGTGCAGTTCACATGAAATTGTTCACGTGGCTTTAATGTATGAGCTCGTTTTAAGTAATTCTCACGTCAAATTATTTACGTTGATTTCAGTAGAGTTTATTCTGGGGCCAATGTTGACTGTGTATGTTTGTTTTGTAAAAAGATCCAGTGTATGTACTTCAAGTAAACGGTGTTTATCCTTCCTTATACATAAATTGAAAAAAAAATGTATTAATGTCGGGATGATTTTGATTTTGAAACTCAGATCACTGAAAATATTATTTAAAGCTACACGTGAATACAAAAGTTGTCAACATATTCGAATTGTATGCTACTGTCGTACAAATGAGAGGTTTCGCAAACTAAAAACCAAGTTTATTCCACCATGTTTTGCCGAAAGAAATGCCCATATCAAGTCAGGTATATAACAGTTGTTTCCATTGCTTAAGAGTGTGGTAATTTCTCTAGAGTTATTTTGTTCTTTTGTGTTTCGTATTTATTTTGATTGATTTATTGATTAATGGTTGCTTTGCATCCAGTGACAAATATTGCATGCATGTTCATGATGAGGAAGAGCAAAAAGTATAATATATAAATATTGTAATGAAGGGCGTCCGGGATGAATATCTAGGTCTTTTGGACTTTAAAAAAAATATATCTGGAAGGTTCAGAAAAAATCTAACCTTGCCCTACGGAACCCTCATAGAGTATTAACAAGAGGTGTTTGTTTTTACTTGATGATATCTATACACTCTCTCTTCACGAAGTATCCAATATAATGTTCATATTCTGACCTTGACCGCGTATCTATACATCCACAACAATCAAACGGGCTCCCAACTTTGGCAAGGAATTTACTGTCAATTAGATAAAGACAAAATTTGACCATATTTCTATTCTTTAATTATCCTTCTGTGGTATTCTAAATTAATAAGATACTCGAGGGATGGTTCCAATTTTATAACTATAAAAAAGGAATTACTTTATATGTCGCTGCAATTAACTTTGTTGGTTTCCCTTGAAATGAAACGCTTGGAGGGTCAAAACATTCTACATTAAACCCAAAAATAAAACCTAATAGTGATTATCGTTGTCTCAATTCCGCGAAACACTATTGCAGACTTCACAAATGTAAAATGTTGCTAACGTTTGAAACGAACTATAATTTGTGATACTCTTAAATCGGCTAAATATCTTAATATTGACTGTTTGGAGTTTATTAGTATAAAAGGAAAGATCAGCTGTTGCATTTTGCTGTCATTAAAGAATTAAACACATTTTTTCTAGAGGTTATTGATGTGTAAACCGGGGCGATTAACTCGCAAACTTTCGGACTTTTATGTCAAGTTTGTGAGTTAGAGACCCGGTTTACACATCAATAACCTCTAGAAAAAATGTGTTTAATCCTTATAAATTTTCAACCAAACATACTCGATTATTAATTTATGTTATTTAATTGATGAAAGCACAATGGCATGTCGTAACTAAGGAGTACGCCGCCATCTGGATTGTCTAAAAACAATAAATGTCCGACAAATGCAACAGAATTTAAAATGAAATAGCACCTACCTCAAAAAACTTTATTTTAACTAAAAAAATTATTATCCGAATTTGAAGCGTGCATGTAACGAAATAGTCTTTCCCTTGAACATTTTCATTCGTATGACGTCGTGTTTTGCCATGACGTAAATTTGCCAAATCCTTCATGAAATTTCGCGGAATTTTGTTTAAATTTTATTTTTATATATTTTCGAAGCTTTTGTGCATTTTTTTTTTTTTTTTTATGTATACATTAGAATAGAAACAACTGTTATGCAATTGTATAATTTCAATTTGCTGAAAATCCCAGTATCTCTGCAAGAATGTGTATCGCGAATGAATAGATTACGAAAGTAGTTTCGGAAACATGGTTTATCGAAGTGTAAACCAAGAGAAATATTCTAATTGACCAATCCAATTCAAGTATTTATACATATGCAAATGAAAGAAGAATTATTATGTTGTATACTCCTAAACATATGACTTGTTTGTGCTATTCTATAAAATGAAACAAATCATAACCAGCTGTAGCTAAGATACATATTGTGTATATATCATTGTTCCCTTGTCGAAATAATGTTATCGTTATATCTGAGTATTTTATTCCAGGTGGAAATACAACTAGTCTTCTTAGTGAGTTTTTATGTCTTAGAACATATAGTTACTTCTTTCATCACTCATTTTCATAATGTAACTGTCTTATGTAAAACGTATGTATCTGTGTTCTATTTGATAGAAACAATCGTTACTAATATAGACATCCAAATTTGAAGTAAGTTACGTGTAAAAGGTCTTACAATTAGATAGATATGAAACACCAAAAAGAATCATCTTGTAGTTAACGTGTTTTCCTTGGTTTTGATTGTAACTCGGTCCCAAACGATGTATGGCCTTTGAACACCGGTATATTACTGTTGCCTTTATTTAGAGGAAATATTGAAATATATTTTCCGGCATATTGTTGTTGCTCCGACGAAATGAGTTATGTGAGTCTACTGATATGAGTTACATATCATAACGTTTATGTTTAGTTCTGCTCCGATAAATTTTGCAGTTTAATTATCTAAACTTTGAAATTTCCTAAATTCTTTTGTAAGCAACACCATTCGCGTCGTTCCGCCTCGTCTAGTTTTTACGATCATTTCAAACGAACTAAATCTTGTTTTAACAATTAATAGAACGATCTTATAATTTGATTGTAAAAACAAAGAACATAATTCAATTTAGAATGATATAGGAGCATGTGCATTTTTTTTTACTAAAATGATGAACGAAAACACTTCAACTACCTGATTTAAAACATTACAGCATTATTTTATTTAGTATCGATCATATCTGCAATAGTTTTTATTTCTGTAAAGAACATGTAATTAACATTACATAAAAATGTGTATTTGTAATTTTTTTCCAGATGATGGCTTTAAATCTACATTTCTACATGACTATTGCTGGATAACTATTGGCAGCTTACTTGGGGGAATTCTTATCATCTGTGTTTGGTCGCATATTTACTGCTACCTTAACCGTGAAAAAACGTGCAGAAGTAATATAAATCAAATCACACCAGGAGACAACTATGATGAAGTAGAACATTTGAATTATAACAATGTTATCTTTGATAATGTACATAACGATGCAAATATGAACAATGACAATGTATCAAGTATCATCGAAAATAACGATATTATATTAAGGGCTGATGTCAATAGCTCTGATGACAGCTCTTCAATTAAACTATCTGGTGACGGTTATGAACATCCTTATCAGACAATTAATCTTTCTGATATCGAAATGCATCATTATACTAGTATTGTCTCGTGCAATTATCAAAACACGATAATATTCCCTCCAAGTTTGACTGCAGACAATGTAGATTATTTAAATACTGCAACAGATAATCTTATAAATCCCTGGCTCGTTATATACAAGAGAAAACAATGAGCTGAATAAATAGATTACCTTTTTTCATTCTATTTTCGAAATATAGGAAAGATGTGCAAAAGCTTTGTATTACTTGTATGTTTAATCTGTCATAACAACCAATAACTGTTACTTTAAGCAGTAAATGTTTGAAAGCAGTATAAAAAAGTTATACCTGGTAGGATTAAAAAAGCAGGAATTCAAGAAATTGTTTTTGGAATAAATTGATACCAGTGAAACATAATTTTTGAGAAAGTTAATCATGTTATACTAGTATGTTATATGCTATTACTTAAGTATTATGCATTTTAGTTGATAAATCATTTTACATTCTGATGCATACATGAAAATTGCTTAGTTAATGACTTTGGTTAAATAACTTTGAGGAAATACCCTTGAACCTGAAATGTTTAATCATAAAGTCTTGTCTATTACAGTAAACCTTCAATACACATTATACATACCGTCCTAATTTTGTACGCACGCTATTGCTCAAAAATTCTTCTCGAAATGAATGCGAACACAAGGTATTTAAGTTATCAAATTCCATTACCTTTTCAACTTCAATTAGTGTTAACATCATATATCCAGAATTAAGGTATGCTATTTGTTTCTCAAGAATGCTTCTTTGGTTTAATTTGTAAATTTGTATACTAAATGAATACTATTTTTAGGTTTAGAATATGATATTTCAACTACATACAATAAGTTGAACGATCTAGCTATTTTTGAACAGGCCGAAGTTCATGCATTCTCTCAGTTTTGTTGTATGTTATCTTTATTTGCATCTATTAATTCAGGCTGGTTTATGTAGTCCTGCGAGAGAACTATTGGAATGATTTGGTTCTCAACTGTTCTAGTAGATCCTGATTCTTTGTTTAAGGGTTAGTGACAATAACAAAAAATTGTCGCCTAGTTTTTTTTTAATAATATGTTTTACGTATATTAAATGTACCTTGTGATTAAAACACGATGTCATGTTAAAGAAGTAGTGCAAATTCGTTGAACGGAAATGTTCCGGTGATTAACTGGTTTCTACCAAAACGGTCCTTGTTCTGCGCACCTATGTTCTGGTGTGTTGCTTTAAAAAAAATGCCAAAATATTTCATGCACAAATTGTGTGTTTTAGACAGAATCTTTTTATTGAAAAAAATAAACACAAAATTATCGAAATATTACAAACTTGAATGACCATCAAAAAATTATACAAAACACAAAAATCTTTAAAAAACAGTTGATTTCGGTATGATCGCAAATGAAACAGCTATACTACAGAAACGAAATGACGAAGTTGTTAACAACTATAATATTGATCTTTTTTTTTAAAGTCCGGCTATTCAAGAGGGTATTGCGGAGATTTATATTTCTATCGGGTTGGTTTGTTGTATGTTGTACGTTTCCTTTTTATTTTGCATCAACTTGATTGTGGAGTCTGGTATGGTGTTAATGACGTTCCAATATGACCAGTTCTGTATTTACTGCCTCTGAAGATGTCATCACTGATTGCAACGTGTGTGGTGTTGTATGGAGTAACTAGGAATCATCTAAATCAAATCCCTAGTCAAAGTCAATCCGACATCAATTGCCTTCAGGGTTGGTCGGGTTGAGCTAATATTGGCAATGGCGTGACTTCCTGCGGTTAAATTGATCTGACAACAATGTCCGTCTAAATGACTATCCCCTTGTTCATCTTGGTATTTGGTAGGTGTTGTTCTCTAGTTCCTTCTAGCTATGTTCTTGCTTCTGTCTGAATGTCTTGGTCTACGCTGGCAGTTGATGGTATCACACCAACGGATGTTAAAGCAACAGTTGTGGTACGTGTGGAAAGGTTAAGGAACCATAGGCATCCTCAAGTAGACCCAAACAACTTTATTAGGTCACCGAACTTAATTGATGACTCGAAACATTTAAATGTTAAATTTTTTTCATAAAACAAAAAAGGACATTAACATTTAGAATAAAATCTATTTATACTGGCCTAATAACGGTTAAAGTTCAGTTGGTTTAAACCATTTGTTAGATAAGTTTGGATTATAAATATTCCGGAGACTTAGCATCAATGATATGGTTTCCGAGACAACGATGTTCCGTACTATAGGTAATGTTTATTTCAACCAAATGAATTTCAATCTTGTCGTTTGCGCGTTAAAATCAAATGTCCTCAGTACCTTTGATAAGAATTTATTTGTAACAGTTTAGTGTTTACTAATATATTAAAAATATTGTATTTAGGGAAAGAAAATATAATAATGTATTGATGTGTGTTAACGGGTGTACTCATAATCCATGGTTAAGATAATCGCGAGTATAGATTTATTTTCAAATGAAGTCTATGCTTTCTGAAGTACTTAATGATGTCAACACATGTGCAAGCATGTAAAACAGTTACTAAAGGACGCCTCCGGGTGCGGGAATTTCTCGCTACATTGAAGACCTGTTGGTGACCCTCTGCTGTTGTTTTTTATTTGGTCTGGTTGCTGTCTCTTTGACACATTCCCCATTTCCATCTTCAATTTTACTAAAGAATTAGAATATTCACTTGCTATCGATTCACTGACACGATTGTAAGTAATAATCTGTATTTCCGTAAAAAGTCCTTTTATATGTAGCACATCCTCGACCTATACTGATCCATTTTACCCAAATATGTCTCTGATACTTACCCAATTGCCAAACTCCTGAAAAAACTAACTAGTTATTATGACACCTTACAATTAAGACATAGCCGGGACAAGGGATGTCAAATATAAAGTTTATCTCTGAGCTCACTATAGGGGATGCCATATCTGCTGCAGGAAAATTGAAGTCTATGTTAAGACTTTCAGAATTACACCAAGGTGTCACACTAAAAGATGAACAATTACTTCATTTTGTCGCTAGCGCTCTTGTGAGGTCTGTCCTCGTTTGGTGCTTTTATAGAAAAGATGCCTGCATCGCTTCTTAAGTGCATTTATTAGTTAATTCATGAAAAATCACACAACTCGCATTATTTATTTTAATTTAAAACAAACACTTCGGATATTTTTTTTTGAATTCAAAGACTGATGGTAATTCTGATACTATGACGTACTCTGTACTTCTTGAAAAAAGTTTATCTGGTAAACAATATGTATGGGAATGATTACCAGTTATTATGTGTACTTATCCGCTAAAGGTCATATATATCATAAGTACTGTTAAGTAGAATGCAGTCGAACACGATATAGTATTATACTTATATGGTTACAATTTGAATCACTAGTCAATTGATCAAAACCAATTTCCGTTTGCAATGAGGAAATTTAATAACACTAAGTTAAGTATGAGGTATTAAATAAATTTGTGAATCAGATTAGGTAGGTAAAAGTTTTATACTTATTTAAGTAGAATAAAATAATTTGAAGTAAATCATTTTACAAATACGTTAGATGTGCCATTGTTCTCCACTTACATTCATTAAACGTATTAAATCTCGCTACACGCAAGTACTTTCTGCGCTGATATTACTTAAACACTAGTCATAACAAGAGACGAACTGGTAGTGGTCATCTATTGAAGGATATCGGCAGAATTTAACTACTGAACATAGACTGAAAAGATCTGATTTTACCGCAGTGTTTAAGGTGGTACCAAACACTTTCACTAAAATTTATTTGGCTCGTTTAATTTTCATAAAATTTTGACAAAGTATTTACATTGACCCTTTAACAAGTATATAAAAATTTCAAAAATTTTGAACCAACCGTTTTGTCAGCAAATTACACTGGTTATATAGCAGTTTTACAAACAACAATTTTGATCATTGAGAAGCTTAATATTCCCTTTACAACACAACGTAATAAAAACGTTAAGCTGATTTTACAGAGTTATCTCCCTGTAGTGTTAGATACCACCTTAAGTCTAAAAATTAACTGAAGACAGAAATTTTTGTAATAATTCCTGCGAGAAAATGATTTATTTTGGTCTAAGAAAAACATGTTCTCCACAATAAAATGTTTTGTTAAGTGTTGTTCAGTGGTTTTGTTTTATGTACTGTTTCTTCGTTTGTTTGTTTGTATGGGTTTTTTCCTTTAATTTTTTACATGGCGTTGTCAGTTTTCTTTTTGCAACTCTTTAATATCATTTGGAGGCGTACAAAAAACGTGAAAATTATAGTGTTTATTTTTGGCACCAAAAGCATAAATGTGAAGTCCTGATGTTTAGTTACAAAATACGATATCATAGTTACGCGGAATTTTCGTGTCATGACATGTTGAACTGAGTGATAATTGAAAAAAAAACCAAGATTTTATCATTACACTTTAGAATAAAGATAACTGTACTATATTTGATTAATAGCCTACGTTAAACATGTGTTTCACATTCGAAAATTACATTGACCTTGTCCTATATATACATGCAAGTCGGGCGCACCGCGAAAATCCAATGTTGTGTATTAATTCATTTGTGCTAAAAGAATATATGAATATACCGGTTTACGGTTGTCATATAAGAATGCATACTAGTTAGTTGTTGTTCCGAAATAATACGTCAATTAAAAAGTACCGGTTTTGTCTCCTGTTTCATATGAGAAAGTTAGAAAACACGCATTACTATCCTGAATAATACGGCATGTGCTATCATTGTTCGAACGCATTCGAGTATTTTATTAACAGATTCCCACGGATCGGGAATATTCAGGAGAGGTCGGCCAAGCACCTCGAAAGTCAGGTTAATCCATCGATATTGTTTATAACCATTCTCATTATGTCATGACAACATGTGCTATATTGGAAAATACAAAAAAACAATGTTCTGAGTTTTCTGGACCGTGTTTTGTAGAACGTGAAGAAATTAGTCATAAGTGTTGTGTGCCGATTGAGTACAGAATGCATCAAGATCTTGATGCACGCTTACCGTCTTTAACAAAATCTTCCCGTTATAGTTCCGTTATTAATACGAAATTCGGAAATGATACACACGTCAGAGTTCCGATAACAACAGAACACACTACGATTGAAACCAGACAAAACTATTTGCTATGCAGTAGACTAACATAGGATTGCATCATGACAGTATCTGACCACGCCGACTGGTGCGACAGTTTTATATCGAATATCTTCCAAGAACGTTCGTTACGGTCTGCTTACTTCTTACTGATTTCTAGATCTGTCGAATTACATTTGGTTTCAACTGGGACGCTGTCGGGACAGATTTGGTCGTTTTCAACCATGTGAAATATAAGAATCGGATTAGAATTGGCTTAAAAAAAGGGATAATTTGGACAAATTTTGCTGATAACGGTTTAATTATGAAGCTTCCTAAACAAAAACTGTGTGTCGTGATTGAATACTTATTTTGAATTTTCACATTTTGAATTAAAGTTTGAACTTTCAGCCACGATTCACTTGCAGGATCTTGATCAGACTTTTAACAAATTTTAATTGGGAATGGTGCTGTCAAGGCCAGCTGTAAAACGTGATTGTTTAACCCTGGCTTTATAGAGCTGTTAAATATAAAATTACTGTTTCAGATCAAAATCTACTTTCTAGTGGTCAGACTTTAAAAATTTATCTTAGAATAGTGTACAGTTTATAAGGTTAAATATAACACATTAATTCGTATTAATAATCGTAAACAAATGGCCATTACAATTAGCTTTATATCATCTTCGCAAAATTAGCAAGAGACATATAAATTAAAAATGAATATTTATTACAAAAGCAAAGTTAAGGATGCGGAATTAATAGGAATGTTGTAAATATGCAGAAATATGCAGAACATTTCCATACTGAACAAGTCGCAAGACCAGAAAATCTTTTTCTTTTCTATATAACATTTAACGAAAGTTTGTTTACTTTTTTTTTAGTGTAATAGCCGTTTGGATTGACCATCGAATTGATGAATGAAATACAATTTGATAACTTGTATGTTTAGATATGAGGAAAATACATCAAACGGCATTATTGATTTTCATAGAAGTCTTCCCTGTTTTAGTGATAGGTTGAGTATAGAATTTGTTCATAATGATAACAATATTCAGAGAAAAAAAATTCATGGGTATTCACGAGACAAACATAGCATGTAATATAAAAAAAACAGCAGGTAATTTAAACAAGGCATAGCATTTTGAGGTTTTGTTTTACCTTTGAAATTTAAGTAGCAAGTTTAACAGAGCTAAATATTTTATAACCAATCATTCCTACAAAAACATATTATTGGTATCAAAACCACTATCGAAGTACTGGCAACAGTGTGCGTTATTTCCGTTAGATCTAATATTTCACCTAAAAAGTTGTATCAAGAAAACACTTGTCTACGGATCATCAAGTAACCATCACATGCATTTGTTAACAATAAAACTAAAGAATAATGATGCTTTTAATGCCATTCAATTGCAAAAAAACTAAAATCGTAGAATTGTCCATTTGTATTTCAATTGATATCCGATTTTAACTGCCTCTTTTTGTTTTTAGAGGGGACATTCAATGTCAGCTGTAATATTTTATAATTATAATCTGTCAAAGTAATTTATTGTCACAATGACGTTATGTTTATGCCTTGGTTAAATGTTCTAATATCAAATTCATACATACAATCAAATTCTCTGTTTTATCTGTAAATTATCTCTTTTAATTAGGAGTTAAAACAGCCAAAACAGTGCAAGTGCGAAGGGGTGACAACATTGTGTTGAATTGCACCTGCTTTCGTGAGATTAATGGCGAATGGAAAGGACCAAGCATATCATCCTTCTCGAATGACTTCAAAGAGGGTGATATAATGCCATACGCTACAGGACTAAAATTAAATCCAATATTAAAAAGATCAAACATTCATGTTGTTGGTGATTATGACAAGAATAAATGTAACTTAGTAATATCTGATTTTTCGGTTATGAACGAGGGCATATACAGATGCCAATATATTAAAAACAATACTACAAACACACATGTGTTTAAAGTTCTAATGGTATGTAAGTATCAGTATATCCACGAATAGATCACTGAAAAAAATGTTCATTACCAAAGACCTACACCACCCGAGTTCAAAAATTCCAGCTTGCATTAGTCATTTAATGCATGTTAAGCAGAATGCATATTTTACGCCAATGATGACAAAGGATTTTCTAATACAACCATACATAACTGTAATATTGTCTATTGATATACTTTTCAATCAGATAAAATGCACATGCCCTTTATAATAATTATTAGTTCTAAAATAATATGAAATTTGCCCTATTGTTCCGTTATTTAACGTTCTTTTGTAGACGAAATGTGCGTCTGGCAGACTACAATTTTGATACAAATATATATGATTAGTTTACATTTATGTATAGCAAAAACGTTATCACCACTGACTTAAACACGGATGATTATTACAAGGCTGATATAAAAAACTGTATTACATTTACATTTTTCCCAAAACACTGCTTTTATTTTGAAAACATTAGGTCAACGTTGATTCCCTTATCGTTCCCCTGAATAACAAAACTAAAATGTACTTGTTACATAATTATTTTAGATACCACGTAATCTGATGGTAATGATTCCATTTCAAGCACTTAATGATATGCAAAAGGCAGAAACATCTATCATATTTTAGTATGTTTTTTAAAACCTCAACTGTACCTCACTAGTATACATCAGATTTTGAATTTAACAATTGCGTCCTATACTTGACTGTGATATTTTGACTGAACAACGTGGATTCGCAGGCATATCCTGACGACGTCATATTACCATCTTTAGTACCTAATTCGTTTTCCTCCATATATGTGTTGTTAACTTACTTTTCACCTTTTAAATAAATATATGAAATTTGAAAGTGATTAATCCGTTGAAAATCAAACAAATAGGTCTGTATCATAAGGATAAGATATATTCTGCACCGATCATCCATCAACGTTGACCACTCATTCAAATTATTTTGTTTACTTCATAGATCCTCCGGGATTGACCTTAAATATGAACAATTTAAAAGACGGTGTCAAACTTGTATGCAATGCATCGGGTGTGCCAAATGAATACAAATTTGAAGACTGGGAACACAGATCGAAACTCAAGGAACATATCAGATTTCTAAATGGGACACATGATGGGCATCTTATTATTCCGGATTATCAATACCAAAACAGTGGTATCTACACGTGTAATGTGACAAATGGCGTTTCTTCAAGAAATGGAAATCTTTTCCAAACACGATGGATATCTATTCCATATGCAGGTAATTTCTGTATGAATGTGCCTGCAACTGCAAATTATATTATCCTATAGGAACTTCAACGAGTGAATCTATTTTGAACAAACAAGACTCAGCATTTTTATTTAGATATTTCAATTGCAGCTAACAGGTGGCGCAAAATAAACCAACATGACATTCAAACTCATGAGTCGATAATAAACCAACAACGCAATGGCTAAAACATACTACCATGCAAACAATTATACATGTTGTACAACAAACGCAACATAGAAAATGAACGATCAAGCAACGCAAAACACTTAGAATGATCTCAGATGCCCCGGGTTGTGCATGGAAATCCTAATACATATATTGCACCCGTCTTGTTGATCATATAGGTAAAAACCCGATAATAAGTCTATATCAGTTGGTCACATTCAAAATAGGGATCGACGATGTACTCACCATTCTAAGAACATATCCGCCATCATTTGTTAAACTTATTTACCCTAACGGTCAACAACCTCGTGAGGGTTTCCATAAAATTAAAGTTGGAGCAGTTGATTTAATAGCTTTTTTTTAAGCAGCACTTCCCTATTAAGGTTTCCTAATTTGTATTCACTTGTAATACATAAAACGAAAACAGTCCTGGAATGTCTGTCCAAAAAGGTTGTGATATGTGCTAGATTGGAATTTAAAAATATAGTTTGAAAAAAACATTTTTACTCTTAACAGGACTGCAAATGTTTCTGTTCATAATGTTGAGATAAACATGACTGTTTTAGACTTAAGGATTAATCCACGGTAGCCGTAGATTTGTTTTCATTTAACCATGGGTTGGGAATTTATATTCGATTATTGTAACCTGAGCGTTGGTAGTGTTTACGTTGCTTGGACGTTCATTTTCTATGTTGCGTTTTGTGTACAACATGTACAATTGTTTGCCTGGTGGTCTTTTTTATTTAGCCATTGTGTTGTTGGTTTATTTTCGACTCATGAGTTCGAGCCAGATAGTTAAGTGATTTCTCAAGGCCAAACAATTTAATATGTTTTATATATTTAGCACAGGAAATACAATTTATATTAGTTTAATATTAATAATAAATATAAAACATTTAAACCATATTTTTTCAGTAGCAATGATTCCGTGACAAAGTTTTTTGTTGAATCTACTGTCTGCTGACACTTCACTAAGATGACATTCACCAGACAGGAATCTTTAACAAATGTGACCTAAAGATTTGTAACAGATGTTTAAATTTCAAACAGTGACGCAAATGAGCATAACGACACAGAATTATTTCACAGTTTAATGTCCTGCATATATTCCCATACTAACTGATAGATTGATAATGAGAATAGAATAATTATTACAGATACTGCAATGTCAAATTCCTTACAAATCATGCTATTACAATTGTATAGCAAACTGCATAGCATGAGACTTGTGGTTGAATCCCTATTGAAACCTGCATCAAAATTTAAAAAAAATACAACCTTTGATATAAAAATGTACATGATTTCACTTCGACTATTGAACAACAATTAAATAACAAGATTATCAGGTGAAAAACTCGCGTAAATTCAATTATCAAGTAATCGATTGATTAATTGGATTGGATTGTTACATGGTTGATTCGTTGTTTGTGTAGTCTCAGTGGCAAATATTTTAAGCATATACACAACGGGAAAAACATAAATTATATTTTGAAACAGAATTTCGACTACCAGTTTAACACAAACACACACAGGAAAAACGAGAATATAAATAATAAATTAATTGTTTAATAGGAAAGTTTTGTTGTGAACAACAAATAGGCCAATAGAAAATGAATTGTACAAGTTATTATCTTTTCTCAATAAAAATTGAACAAGTAATTACTTGCGAAATTGTATTTGTACATGTACAAGTAATAACTTGTATTATGGCATCAAACAAGTAATTACATGTACAAAATGTTTGTTTTTCTTATTCAATGTTGCTTTTTTTTTTAAATTTGCATTCCTCATGTATGCAAAACTGATGATAGAGTAGTATTATGTTTCTATTATCTTCCTTGTTTCAGGCCCACCGATGTTTGTTTTTGGAGATGATAAAACACATTATGGTCAATATGGAAAAGAAATTAATATCGCCTTCAACATTTTTAGTTCATCTAAAATAAGAGTAACAATCATTAAGACGAACCGAATACATACGTTCGAGGCTTTGGTTGAGCCATGCAACTCAACTTGTAAGGGTTATCTAGAATTTCATGGAGTGAATATTACAATAGTATGCACCAGGTTTTCGTTTTCATTTGGAACAGACGATTTAAAGAACTATACTGTTGAAGTTTGTAATAAACATGGATGCATCAATCGTGTGGTTAGAATTGTTTCAGAAAGTAAGTTATTTAAGCTAGTGTTTTTATATGTATTGTGTACTAAGTGACAACAGAAACGCAGCACATCATATTCCAAACACCTTAGTGTCTATTGTGTATAACAATACAAAATTAAAATATATATTCCGTATTTGGGTAAATATAACAGTTTGAACTCGTTCCTACATAGGTAGGTCCTGCAAATTGCAATGAGTCACCTAATTAAAAGGTCGAAATCAAAATTGTGTTTATATATATATATATATATATATAGTAAATCAGAAAATCAGAATAGACGAAAAGCATTCGAAAGTTGCATCCGAGTATTATTTTTTTTTTTTTAGTAATTCTTATCTTCTTGGATTATAAATACTTCAATGTAATGTGAAAAATAACACATACACAAGATTTTTCTACTTACAATCCCCAGCTTTTTAGTCATACTATTATGTTATAAACATAGTTATACAACGTGTTCTATAAAGCAAGTGTGTGCAATGTAGGTAGAGGCATACATTATGATTTGTGTTATTGTGAACAAAATTCCTGAAGCATTTTAGCCTGATTCAAACAACATTGCAGCATTTCATTTGATAACAAAATTAAATAATGATTGTCTTATTACGTATAAATAATTGATTTCATCACCTGTATTTCATTTCGTTTTCAGACGATGACTTTAAATCTACATATGCATATCGGTATTGTTGGATAATAATGGGCAGTTTAGCTGCAGGAATAGCTTTTTTATGTGGATGCTTACATATTTTCTGCTACATTAAGCGTGCAAAAACCGTGAGAAAGATTCTTTACATAAATCCAGATGACAACTATGATGAGGTCGAATTTTTTAATTATAACAATGCTATTTTTGATCATACAGACAATAATGCAGAAGTGAATAATGATAATTTGTCATGCATCATCGAAAGCAACGATATTGTATTAAGGAATGATGCAGTTAGCTCTGATGCCAGCTTTTCAATAAAACAATCAGATGATGGCTACGAAAATCCGTATCAAGCGATAAATCCTGGTGATATCGACATGCATCATTATAGTAACATTGTTTCAAGCAATTATCAAAACACGATAATATTTCCACCAAACTTGTCAAAAAATACTTCCAAATACTTAAATATATCAATGGATAGTCTCATAAATCACTGGCTTATAATATACAAAAGAAAACAATGAACTGAATCAAGAAAATTACAAAAGACATGCTATCAAAGAGAGAAGATGGAAAGAGCCTGTACAAGAAATTATTGCATTAGTTTCATATTTATATAATTTATTGGTATCTTTGCACTATTTAATAATCATCAACCATTCAATTTTTCTTAAATTTGCGTCAATCATAATGACTAGTTTATAGACATGATCAATTGGTACATATGTGTGAATACGTCAAATACAACATAACCCGTCATTAAAATATTTTGAATAATAGGCTGTCGAATTATTTGCTATGTTTCTCTTTTGTGCAAGTAGTAAAGTAATGTTTGCGTTGTTTGTCTTTCGTACTGATTTTTATAATTTGGTATTATGTTGTACAGTTCTTTTTGTTGTTGGGTGTACACGTACCGATACACGTACACTTTGTTCTTTTTATTAGATGCATCTCTCTCTGTATCTGTCTGATGAATTAATCCTTATTCAACAGATTTTTATTGTTTGTTTTTATGTTGTACTGTTAAATTAATGTCCCATGTTAGAGGAGAGTTGACGCATTCAAAATGGTTTAACCCCGCCACATTTTCTATGTGCCTGTTTAATTGCAGGAAACAAGTAATTCAGTAGCTGTCGTTAATAGCTGTTTTATCATATATTTGTTTTAATTTCATTATTATGAACAGAAGTTAGTTGTCTCATTTGAATTGTGTTACATTTGTCATTTTGGGACCTTTTATAACTGACTATGTGGTATGGGCTTTGCTAATTGTTCAAGGCAGTGTGGTCCTTAAAATTGTTAATGATATGTCATTTTGTCAAATATCAAGAGTTGTTTCATTTGCAATCATATATGCATCCTGCATCTTCTTTTTATTTAAAGAATTTGAATTTATTTTCTTGAGTCTAAAGTAATAATTAAAATGTGCATAATATCTCGACAGCAAAAAAAAAACAAATGCAAATTAATAGAAAAAAATTCTACATACTAACAAACAACAATCAAAAGCAAGCAACAGAAACCGTCATAAAAATATTACAAATAATAGGCTTTCAAACTATTTGCTATGGTTCTATATTGTTCAAGTAGTAAAGTAAATGTGTGCATTGTTTGCTTTTCGTACTGATTTTTATGATTTGTTATTATGTTGTAAAATCAATGTCACATGATAAGGGAGGGTTGACGCATTAAATTAGTTGAACCCCGCCACATTCTGTATTGATTTCGTAAAGAAAAAAATACAACTATTTTGTATGATAGCTAATCAGTCAACTATCTACTAGATTTCAAACGACGAAAATAAAATCAAAAATGTTAGATACTAGTAATTGAATGGCCTTCAACAATGAGAAGACTAAATAAGCCATAAAGGCAGCTTTTCAAGGCCTGATAACAGGAAAACGAATGTCCAAAGTTATACAGCAACTTTGAATGAATAATACAACCACCGAATAACAGGTCTTGACCTAAGAAATATACATACATAATGTGGCAGGGATAAACTTGTTTGCAGGTGCTCCACATCAACCCTCCTTGTCCCTTCTGACTCCTCCTGAGACGGATGTGTAACAACATAAACATGGAAAAACTTATACAAATATATATCAGCTTAAAAGTGCCAATGTCTTAATATAGATAGAAAGCACACAAAGACAGATAGTACAGATTTGAGAGACTCAGTACTTCAGTTAAAGACAGTTAGTTCAACAAAGCCACTTAAAAGCTAAATAAATTAAATGAATTGAAAGAAATTAAATTATATGAATTATTAAATTGTTATATTAATTCGAGTTAAAAGTTGTCAATTGTACTTTATTTCTATTTATTTCCTCTTCATTTTTTTCCCAAAAAATGATAACGGAAAAGAACATTTCAAAAGAGGAAGAATTAAAAAAATAACGATTAGTTTACATTGATGTTATTATCACTGTCACATAAAACTCACCAACCTTATAAAATTCTACAAATGTCTGTCATCAATTTGTTGTGGTTTTTTTCCCTTATACTTTCGTTTGCTGTACCAAAAAAAAATACGATAGATAACCTATTCAAGAAACTTCAAGGAGTATATTAGTTTGAATGGAATGCAGAGAAAACGTTTTAAGGCACATACATGCATAACAAGGTAAGATTTTTTTAATATTTTCATTCAAACGAATTTTGTTACCTCGCAGAATGATACTATCTTAATTGTAATGACAATAGAAGTACTAATACGGAAATATTTAGTTTCACCGAATGCCTTTACTACTGCTATATGGTTATGAAGTGAACTTACAATCGGAGGTAACTTAAGATAAGGCACAATTAAAAAGTAGTAAACTCCAAGGAAAATTAAAAAAACTGAGATTCCCAAAACCAAATGGCAAAATCAAAATCTCAAACACATCAATCTAATGGATAACAACTGTCATATTCTTGAATTGATACCGGAATTTTTTATGTACAACAAAGCTGATTTAAATTGGTTATATAGCTGCTAGCTAAACATCTCAATTGTATGATAGTCGAATCAAATTCTAATATAATATTGAACATAATGTGTGAACAAAACACACAGACACTAAAGGTAAAATATACAAAATATAGGGGTTCAGCAGTCAACTTGTGTCACAATTAAAATCACTTTTACCCCAAAAAAAAAAAATTGAAACAAAGAAGCCAACAAAAGGCATAAAGACAGAGTACAGTAGCAAAAATGAAAGACAAAAAATACACAAAAATTACAATAGCACAATAACGCAATGTATAAGTACAGAGCCATGTCATATGTATCAAAGAATCACATAAAGGGCATACTGACAAAAATACTAAGTATGTGATAGTACAGAGTCACGTCAAACGGACATTACCAAAAACAGAAGTAAAATCAGCATTCACAAAGACAATAGACAAAGGCGTTACGTTTCTTATAAGTAGAAGTATGAACTATCTCGTACGTGCTGTCCAATGTGTTTGTTATACTTCATTTATAAGGTACTTGTTTGCGTCATTTAGTTGTTTCTTTATACATAGTTTCCGTCTTTGAGGCAACATATATAAATTCAACTTATTACGTTGCGTGAAATAAATTAGAAACAAAAGCAGTCCTTTCTTGCCACCTATGATTGAAAGAAAGTTCAACGTTAGATGACAATCCTTGCAGTTATGAGTAATTCATGTTGCTTGCAAACGACGATTACGTTAGGCATATTTAAAACGGACTCAAGCATTGATAAATATTAATACAATAGGTTCTGCAAAGTGGTAAGACCGGGATAACGGTCTGGTAATAAGTATACCACTGAAATGTAGAGTTATATTGGATAGGGGAAAATAGATTACCAGAATCTTGTAGAGAGTTAAGAAAAATTAATTTATCACAGAATTTTGACAAAATTAGTCTGATTATAAGCTTACGAAGTCAAGATTTATTTTCGAGCAAGTCATATTTTACTAAGATACGTTCTACTATATAACTATATATATGGTCTAAGGCGCTCTCTCGTGTGTATTAACAACTAGTTACAAAACTTGAAAAATGGCAGTTTAAGTCGTTTTGGATGAACAAAGATAACATGCAAGAAGTTTGAAAAAAGATAGCAATGTCAAATTGATATCTGAATAAAATATAAAAGGTTGATTATAACTTAAGCTTTTTTATGCAAGGGGGTAACGAGGTAGACCAATCATACCGTATCTTTTCGATTCAACATTTAGTCTGTTAAGTTATACAGTAATGTGTATATATAAAAAACATACTAAACCATAAATTAGCGAAAGCTTCAGTCGAATTTGATCAATTTCGGCTGCTCTTGTTAAGTCAGTGTGGTTTGACGAATTCCATTCGTTGAAAACTTTTCAACTAATATATTCATTATTTCTAAGGCACTTAATGGATGTAATTTGAACAAACGCAAGTAAATACGATGTAATAATCTTCTAATGTTTATGTTACAGTAAATTTGTATAATCAGGGATTATGTATAATTACTGATTTATCAGGGGTTATTTAGAATCACTTAAACCATTAGTGATTATATAGATTCCCTGAAAATGACTGGTGATTTTACATAAACACTGAACATTTAAATAATCACAAATTCACAAAATATGATTTCATATAATTACCAATTATTCAATGATTCTTTGTTTCATGAAAAGAATAAATAAATATAGACATATTATCATTTATTTTTTTCTACTCCTTGAAAGTTAAAGTGAACAGTTTGCATTCATGATCTACTATGTAAATCGTAAGTGATCAGTTTTTTTCCATATATTTTATTCATCTATTAAACCTCATTATGTCATGAACAAATAAGCATGGTACACAATGATACAGGCACAGATATTGCTTGGGTTAAATGTTAATGCAAATTGCAGAGGAAAAACAAAATTCAAGATATGCATATCTCATTACAATTCCATAAGTGTTTCGAGAAAAGAGGGATTGCAAACATATCTTGGCCATTATTCACGAAAGGACTGAACAACATTAATGCCTGGCCTTAACGCATGGGATCCTGGTCAGATCTCATACAAGAAATCAATTCAAGGCTGATTTCCCTTAAACGGTACCTTCAGATGTTTCTGAAAACTCTGTTTGTCCTAGACGTGCCGTAAAATCTAGTTTGATATATGATGAGCAATGTTTTTTGGAATGTTGATAGAGTGGTAAAACAGATATCAATTGAATATATGTGACTGTCGAAAGGTAGGGCAAATGTGTAATATTCGATGCCATCCAAATTTAGTTTGTTAAAATAAATAATGATTGTTTTTGAAATACTGTGCTTAACATTTGGTTTACGTCATACAACCAAACGACTATCACTACGATTTTACGTGAAAACTAACTTTATTGCCAATTTCATTTTTGTTCAATTTATTCTATATTCTTAGTGAAAAACAATGTTGTAAAAAAATCCGACAAACAGGATATTATGTAAGCCATTCATATATGACTATATGTTATATATTTCAGTAAATCTGTATAGTCCCTGTCGTTTGTTCTAGTGATTATAAATAATCCCTGAAAATTTTGGCGATTACGTATTATCCCTAAACTAACCGGTGATTTTACATAATCCCTGAAAATTTAACAGATTCTACATAATCCTAATTTTACAAATTTACTGTCACATAGACATATATAACCGTTTAGATCTATTCCTAATCACTGTTGTGAAAATCCATGGATGGTACAAGCGGGATTAGAACCATCAATCTCGGGATCTAAAAGCAGTGTTCTTACCAATTGTGTCAAATAAGATCTTCCCTAACTAAACTAGTTATACTATTTTATTTCAAGGTCTACAACACTCTTCCCCGTATTCTTGTTCGGGCTACATACGATCCATCCGAGCATCTCACAGGGGCACTACTGTACAAATCCGAGACCTCTTCTCGGTAATCCTCTGGCCAGTTCCCTGCATGTCACATAGACATGTACCGGTCTTCCTATGAACTGGTAAACCATAATGACCTTACCAAACTGCCCAGCACGTCTACACACTTGTATGTATAAGTAGAAGTTGCTCCCTGCGTCATTTTTGTGAAAACCCATGGATGGTTTCAGCGGGAATCGAACCCTCAATCTCTTGATCAAAAGGCAGCGCTGTTACAAAAAGAGCCAAAGAAGATCTTCCCTAACTCAACTCGTTAGACTACCTTTATATTTCCAGATGTACAACAACATTCATATCTTGCAAATATTATACTATTCAAAAACAACCCTTCAATTTATTAGATTAGATTATTTTAGAATCTTATTCATAAGATATAGTAACTGTAAAATATACAAGGCTTAGGAAAGGTGACTAGTTACGTGCTGCCAATAATAATATTTGAGAGAAAATGTTATTGAATATGTTTTCGTAACATATGTTGTATACGTCTAGCTTTTCAATTTGATAAGTTAAGTAATTCGTACGATTTGAAACAAACAAGCAACTTCATTTTGTCTGTATACCAGCAAATCTGAACTGAAGGGGAATTTATCTTTGAACTGCCTCGTTCGTATATATTGGTTTAACCTGAACAATTTGAGAGACGCAAATAATACCAAAGGGAACTCATACTCATACGTCAAAAACAATGAAAACGCCATGGGTAAGTTTAAGCTTACATTAACAGACAGAGAACTATTAGGATTTCGAACTATTTAAAGTATCGAATCTATTCTTTTCACTTGTATACTTTGCCTCATTGTTTGTGTTACCAATTACTAACTCATCTACTATTGAGACCATACTAAACAATTTCAGTCTATTTGTCTATATGTGGCCCTTTTCTAAAAAAAATGTCATAATGCCGATAGTATTTTTTTACGTTCATGTATGCAGTTTATGCAAATAACATATATATAGAGCAATGTAAAAAAAAATACAACTTAGATGTCAGATAACAACTATTTACCTGTTTTTTAAATGATTTGCAAATGACACGTTAAACAGTTATGAGTACTAATAATATTTATATTCTTTTAATTTTCAGTTAATTTAACAAAAAAAGATGTGACAATGCTCGTCAGTTGCTGTATTTTGAAGATATTTTTGTTGTTTCTGCTTGATTGTTATTTTTCAGGTAGTATATAACAATATTAGATTCTAATGAATAAATAAATACCGATATTTTTCAATTATTAATTTTAAAAAGGATGTCATACTTACCATCTCAACAATAAAGACTTGCAAATATTGGCAAACGAAACCACATGTTTGAAAATCATGAATAAGAAGATGTAGTATGAGTGTAAATGAGACAACTTTCCATCCAATCACAATTTGTAAAATGTAAACAACAATAGAATGAAAGTACGGCCTTCAACACGGAGCCATGACTCACACCGAGTAAGTTATAACATATGTAACCTGAATGGTGAATGAAAATGAATATCGATCAGTAATCTTCTCGTGCTTCTTGTTTGAACTTTTATGGATATTTAAGGTTGACAATACTTTTTTTTAAAACAATAAAGATGATTGTCAACGTTAACATTTGCAACCTATTTAATAGCATTAAAAAAAGTAACAAGCAATTTTCTCTTCATCTTTGTAAGCGTATCAAACCAAAAGGTCCAAATGGTGAAGTTGAAATCATCACTTCGTAGATTTTACGGACGCCATCATGAGTTGGTTGATCGTTATGGAATAACAGTTTAACAGACAATATCGGATAGGTATCTGATGTCGTACATATTACACCAACCCACTTTCCTATTCACCACGAATGTGACCTACCGAATAGACTATTTACCGGGCTTGTAAAAACATAAGCAACACGACGGATACCACATGTGGAGCAGGATCTGCTTACCCTTTCGGAGCATCTGAGATGTCCCCAGTTTATGATGGGGTTCGTGTTGCTTAGTCTTCAGTTAACTATGTCGTGTTTGTCTTAATCTTATTTCGTATATTATTTGTATAATTCTTTTAGAAACACCCGTTTTATCACAGAAAATTTACAAACAAATATATTACACATCTGGTTTTTTTTCTAAACAAGGTGAAAATGGTATAAACTTATCATTGCATTGACTTCGTCTGCCAAATTATATTCAAATACTGTTATATTAAAACATATTGAAGAAAAGGTAAGGTTATATATTTGCTGAAATAATTTAAACATTAATTGACTGTATTATTATGCAGGTTATGTTACTTTTAGAAGAACAAACACACAGATTTTTGCAGACAAGGGTGACAATGTTGTCCTCAATTGTACATGCAGTCTGCATAATGAAAGTTCATGGTCAGGTCCAAAAATATCTTCAATTACAAAAATGGATAAATATGAGGAAGAACCTTATACGGCTGGCCTAACTCTCAATCCGAAACTTATCAACTTGAACATTGATATTATTGGATATAATGAAAACGATCAATGCAGTTTGGTTGTCCGAAATTTTTCGGACTTAGGTGTGGGGAATTACAATTGCGAGCATTGGAAATCTGGAATAGTTTACGTACTTGTATTCGCCGTTGATTTAAAGAGTAAGTGTCAATATTTCTTTAAAGGTTTATTAGTTATACTACTACTTCGGTATGGTTCATAGAAAACGTATCTAATCGAACTCAACAAGATAGTTGCACTATCGGATACTAGTAACATTATTAAATTACACAATTGGTAATTGTAATAATCAATTGGATAGAAGACATTTTTCTGTTTTCATACACGAAACGACTTTTTTGGAATTCGCTAAATAACTACACATGAATAAAGTTTGATTTTTTTTCTATCATATAAGTCTTGTTGACAATGATGCCTACAAATCGACATTTTTAAATTCGTCTCTTCACCATCTAAACTCAATTTTATTTTTCAAATGGTATACAGACTTGATTTGTCTTATTTGTAAAGAAAAACACATTTCTAATTAACATATTACATGGATTTACAGCACTTCGTGTTTACACGAATGTGTTATCAAACATTTTATAATGTAAATATTTAGGTCCACCAAACAACTTGACTTTCCTGAATACGTTCGAAAGGAGACACAAGAAACATATTCGAGGAATCGCAGGACATAAACTAGATATAGTTTGTTCTGTAAACAGCGGTAAACCAGCAGCAACTCTCATTTTAACTGAAAACGGTTCAACCCTTCAGAGCAATGGGAGTAGTAATATAACATTTTCGTTTGTTCCAAGTAAAAAGGACAATTTGAAATCATTTCAATGTTCTGCCGTCAGTGCCATGTTAGAAAGGCCATTGACAGATACAGTTATACTGGATATTCGATGTAAGTATATATAGAACAATGTCGGAGAATTTTGAACTTCCAGGGTTGACTTGGCCTGGGGTTCAAATAGAGTAAATTATGTCATTGAGAATTCTGGTTGACTTATGGAAGAGTAATAACATAAATATTGTCAAATTGAAAATGTACAGTGAAATTAGAGAATGATGAAGTTGTCTATTTTGTAAAAAAATTAAAAGCAAAGCTTTTCTTAATCTTATTGTTTTTTTTTCAATTAAGGAAAAACCCGTGATTATTATAGTAAAGATTAATATTACAACATCATATTATGTTTTTAGTGTCAATTCTCTGATTTTCGATTGTGAAATTTTTATTGAGTAATATTTGCACTGCGAGTGATGCTTGAATGTCGGAGAAGGTTTCCCTGTCGATGCATCCGGATGTTTTTCTTTTCAAGTTCATAAGTTACACATTTTGTTTTGTTTGATATTTTAAATTGTCGATATAGTTATGAATATCTATTTACTTCTTCGATTTTAATTGAAGTTGACCATATCGACACAAATGAGTCAAGGCTCTATAGAACAAAGGAACACATATGTAAACAATTACAGGTAACTAGGACAAGAAATAATTCATATTCATAATTTGGGTTTCAATATATTGCTTCACGTCACATTGCCGGATTTGATTGGATAATTCGAAAGTGATAATTTATCATATCATATGGCTCAGCAGGAGACAATCTTTTGAATGTCACCCTCGTGCAGACCAATATAAAATCGACAATTTAAAGGACAATGAATTGGATTAACATGTATGAATTACAGACAATTTAACAGATCAAGGTTTACGGTTAAGCATCGAACGAACTTGTTCTTGAAATGTCATAATGAAAACAAAAAGACTTGCTTTCATTATGTTTTTTCTTCTTCAAGTAACTGGTTATTTGTTTTGTACAAGACGTCAAAGTTAAGCAGTTTTTAATATTTAATTTGACACATGAATCCAATCATAATAAAACATTCAGTATATAATCAAATATAATCAAATTAGTCAAACAAGCAACACATATTTTCAATGTCAAAAAGGAAATCGGGGAACAATACTCATTGAATATACTTTATTGTCATACGGTCAGTTTATAAATAAAAAAAACTCTAATAAATATCGGTAAAAAATATTTTTTTTTGTTGCTACAATGTTTTGTAGACAAACCATCGCTGATTGTCGATCATCCTGCCTTTAAAAGATGATAGAAAATACTATGTCACAAGTGTGTTGTCATGGAAACAGCAATCCCCCATTGGATCAGATCAAATGGAAAGGGAATGTAAATTATTCAGTTGTCAATGATACCACATCATGTTTGACATTCAACCCAATCCATCGTACTCGATAATAGCACAAAGCAATAAAACACTTCCTGAACATTTTGGCATTTACGTATGTAGAGTATCGAATGGTATAAAGGCTAGAAATGGAAATTTGTTTCAGGAAGGAGCAGTATCTGTTCAATATGAAGGTATATTTATTTTTTATGTCATTTTCTTTTACTTTCATATAGATGTTTTTTTTCTTTGGTTGATATGTTTTAAGAATTGAACACACCTCACGAAGTAATGCATACATGCATTATCACTGAATGAGGGGCGAAAGATACCAGAGGGAAAGTCAAACTCAAAATTCGAAAATAAACCGACAACGCCATGGCTAAAAATGAAAAAGACAAAAAGACACATGTCGTGTTGCTCATGTTATTACAAACCCGGTTAATAATCTAATTAGGTAGGTCCATTCATGAAAAGGGAAGGGGATTGTAGTTACGACTTAAGAAACATATACTATATCATCTGTGAAACGGTTATTCCATAACAGTCAACCAACTCGTGATGGCGACCGTAAAATTCACGAAGGGATGATTTCAATTTCATCATGTGGAACTCTTAGTTAAATAGCTTCCTTGTAAGCAGCAACCCAACAAAATCACTGAACTAGTACAAATTGTGTTAAGGGACAATCTGAACCCTGTCTATTGATGGTATAACACAAAAATTGATCTTCCACCAAACATCTTTGTTAAATTTGCACTTTTTAAAACTATTGTACTATATTTCGGTGGTTCAACAGAAGACTTCTTTTTCAGTAAACTTAATGATATTTTGGCCTTTGTTAAACAAGTTAGATTTGTATGTCAAGCATTACTGTAAAATTTGTCCTAATAGGTTCAATAGTTAAGAAAGAAAAATCTATTACACTGTAAAACGACATCTACAGCGATTTCTGCAGGGTGACTTTCACTCAATTGTAGAAGAAATGAAATAGCATATGAGTAATTTAAGTATACACGCTGATTTAACCATCCACATACTAGTTTACAGACTCTAAGAAGGTTTAAATCAGTCTTCATGCCACCTTCCAGAGAGCTTCCCTTTAATTGAATATTTTTTTGTAACTGGTTAAAAAGTAATTACATTAAAGCATACATGATTTTTTATTAAATTAATATAAAGTAAAAGTTATATATAATGGATAAATATAAGAAATAAGGAGACAAAGTCAGAAAAAACTCCCCAAACGCTAGGTATGGCTTGCGTTGTCTATTAATATTCATGGTATAGCCTATTTCAAAGTAATGTTTACATATAATGTGTTTTTGAGGCACATTCCATTCAGAATATTTCATTTTTGTAATAGTAATGAGTAAGGTTCATCTTATCAAGTACTATGGGCACATTATGTTTCATTGCATATCAGAAAAAAAACATGCCCTATCCTATTTCCTTTCTCATTTTTATTCTATCTACTGAATAGCTCTAATTATATCTCATATGGATTTTTTTCTCGTAGTTTAAATTGGAGTACACATTATTTTTTAATGAGAAATGAGGAATATGATTATTGTTTGGTCACGAAAATTTATTTCACTAGAATTACTTTACCTATTATATGGATTGCATTGTTCTTATCTTATTTGCACCGCCCATCTTTATTTCAACAAACAAAAGAGTACAGTTTGGGATATATAGATGTGATCTGAATATTACATTCGTTTTGCACAGTGCACTTGATATTTTAAGACTGAACATATCAAATCATAACAAGGTTCTACATCCAAGTATAACGATGAGAAGGGCACATATTTCAAATTTATTCCATAGTTTCAAATTAATTGTACCTGAGATAACAGTTGTTGTACATCTTGGCGTAGTGACAGAGGAAGTCTTTGTAAATTATACAATAGAGGCTTGTAACTTAAAAGGGTGTAATTCGTATACTGTTTACCTTAGATCAGCAAGTACGTATTTTTTTTAAAAATCTTATGACTTTATATGTTGTCTTCCCACTAGTAATATGATAATGGGAAATAAGAACAATAATTACTTACGATTACAAATAGAAGAGGGACGAAAGATACCAAAGGGACAGTCAAACTCATAAATCTAAAACAAACTGACAACGTCATGGCTAAAAATGAAAAAGACAAACAGAAAAACAATAGTACACATGACACAACATAGAAAACTAAAGAATAAACAACACAAATCCCGCCAAAAACTAGGGGTGATCTCAGGTGCTCCGGAAGGGTGAGCAGATCCTGCTCCACATGTGGCACCCGTCGTGTTGCTTATGAGATTACAAATCCGGTAAATAGTCTAATTCGGTAGGTCACATTCATGAAAGGGAAGAAGATTGTAGTTACGACGTAAGGAACATATCCGATATCATTTGTAAAACGGTTATTCCATAACAATCAACCAACTCGTGATGGCGTCCGTAAAATTTACGAAGGGATGATTGCAACTTCACCATTTGGAACTCTTGGTTTAATAGCTTCCTTGTGAGCAGCAACCCTCTATCAAGAAAATCATGATAAGAAATGCAAGCACGGGAATATCGTATCAATTGGGAGATATGTACCCCGTATTCAGGTGCTGCTGGAATGTTGCTATTTAGAAATGGAAAGTTCACAATTGGAAAGCTAAAATCATCTCTTTGGTCGTAAAGTTTTGTTTTCAACCGACCCTCATTGTCAATTTCAAGATGTAAGTCAAGATATGAAGCCGACTTAACTGTATCTGTAGTATCCTTTATCTCTAGATCGATGGGATAGATGCATTCCACATAGTCACCAAATTTTGAATTGTTTAGTGAAAGAACATCATCTATATAGCGGAAAGTAGAGTTAAAGGATATTGCTAACTTCTTATCTTTCTTCCTGAGAAGTTCCTGCATAAAGTGAGCCTCATAGTGATAAAGAAACAAGTCGGCAAGTAGAGGGGCACAGTTTGTTCCCATTGGAATGCCGACAGTCTGTTGAAAAACACGTCTTCCGAACGTAACAAATATGTTGTCAATCAAGAAATCAAGCATCTTGATAATATCAGTTTCAGAAATTTTTTTGTTTGAATCAGAGTGATTCTTTACAAAGTCGGATTTATCCTTCCCTAAGATAAGATACATGTATCTACGTTGGCCATTCTTTTTTATGAATCAAAGTAATACCAACTCTTTCAATTTGTCTTTTAGTTTGGAATATGGAATACTTGTGTAAAGAGTAGAAAAGTCCAATGTTTTAATACTGTTACAAGATGAAAGAGAGTTAGATTGTATGTACTCTAAAAGATCTTTGGAATTTTTAAGTATCCACATCTGATTCACGCCACCTCTAAAATAGGCAGTTTCACAATAACTTTGAAGCCCGTCTTTGATTGCTGATAAAATAGATGTTAATAATTTAGAAAGAGGTTTCGTGGAGCACTTGGAAGACCAAGCAATATACCGTTGTTTGTAAGGACACTTATGTAGTTTAGGTATCCAATACAGTGATGGAAAATCCACTTCTTCATCTTTGGTTGAAATTCCAAAGGAACATAGAACAGACCTATGATTATCCAGGATTTCCTCTTTGGTAAGTGTCGTGAGTGTATATGTTGAGTTTCCAAGTGAATTGGCAATACCTAATTCGTTTGTCAAGCAGTTAACGTAATAACTTTTACACACAAAAACGATGTTATTTGGGCTTTATCTGCGGGGACAACAACATATTTGTCATGGAGGTCGGATAGGTCTTTTGCAATATTTAAGTCTTTAAAAATTGACGTAGCATGGGCATTGATGGACCCATTCAGTTTCTTAATTCTGATTTTTATCAACGACCTTACTGCCTTAATCCATTCGGAAAGAGTGTCTACGTCTTCCTTCTCGCGCTTAGCCCATTGCCTGGCATAATCACATGAAATGATATCACATAAATCTGTGTTTTATTGTAAAATAAGATAATTGCATTTGAACTTAAATGTCAGTTCATTTATCAGTAGCAGTCTTCTAACTTAAATGTAGGTCCTTTATAGTTTGATCAGCTCTGCCACAATTGTAGTATGTTAATAATCTTTAAATGTATGGCCTGATATATAAATTACCAAAAGGCGGAACTAAATATATTGGCATTAATTACGAATGACAATACTGCAATATGACGATTTCTACCTAACAAAAACAAGACTTTCGATACATATATATATTTGTATATAATCGTTTACTTTTATACATTGTGAATTTAATGGAGAGTTTTCTCATTGGCACTCATACCACATCTTATATCTATTCAATACAGTGTACATTTTGTTGTTGTGTTAACTTGTAAATTGTTCTTACTATTTAGATAGATCAGAAATCCATGGCCAACAGACCTTGAAAAAATTATATATAAGCAATGTTTTTACTTCATATTTCTATCTATATTTATGTTTATATCGCTTGATCAGGTTGTATGCTCGTCGATCGGCAGTTTTGGAAGGTCACCAGTGGGGTAAATGAAACGGAGGCTAGATTTAAATATACACAAGATATTGTTATCTTTTATCGAGTACATGCGTCGTTAACTGTTTATATTATACTTCGTATTGTTACGATTCACGTTTGATTTTACTAAACTTAAATCTTGAATTTGGGTCAAAGCGGTGAAATTGAATTTGACAGCTAATGTCTATTTAATTAGTATCATAATTGTTACATTAACGTCTATACGACTTTGCATATTTGATAATTAAACATATTCTTTGAGTATTATAATCTAATTTATTTGGTCACGTTCTGATTTTCTCAAAATCCTTTTCTGCGATTTACTTATGCATGTCTCGCTTGTTGTTCTCCTTATTGAATTTGCTTTATTTTCATAATACAGTGTAATTTATGTTAACGTGTTAAGTTCGAAATTATTCTTACTGTTAAGGTATACCAGAACCTGCAAACAATATAACAGTGGTTCAATACAGAAACCATATAATAGTGTCATGGATTCCAGGTTTTAATGGAGGATTCAATCAATTATTCTTTATACAGTATCGAAATATTGACAGAAAATGGTGGACAATCAAAGGTCCAATAAAAGCTACCTTGGAAAATGAAAACAAATACGCTATATATGAACTTGTATAAAAAAAACAATATTTTGTGCGCATTTTTTCTAGAAATGTAATTGGAGATAGTGAATATACAAATGTTACAGAAGCTAGAATTTTTGGTAAGTACATAATCGGGATGATTCTAGTTGGCTATGTGATCGACTATTTTGATTCTGTGTGAATGCGTGTCTGACGTAAGTGTATTTTCTTGCTTAAAATATCAAATTTATTTTATTAGTTTATTATAGCGTGATCATATGAACTCAATATTGCAACAACCCCTACAATGGTGACACTATCAAATGTAAATAAAATTTAGATCACATGATAAGACTCATAACTGTATGCGTAATGACTTTGACACTACTGCTAGACACCATGACTGCCTATCGCTTATTTTCCCTTTTTATGGTGATGTTGTCTGTTGTGACGTTTAAGATTTTAACATTATCTTTGTATTACTCGTTAATATTAAATCAGGGATTTCGTTACCACCATTTACTTAAAACTTTTACTAAATTTTTCCATAGATATACACATTTAGTCAAGAAGTTTAGAAGTTTGGTTGTTACCGTCAAAAATAAACTTCAAGCGGGATAACACATCCTCATTATTACGGAGATGTGGTTTACTGTCCTAGGTCATTTAGAAACGATCCTTGAAAAAACAGTATTCTAAAAGATTACCTATGCAAGACTGTCATTGGATCTTTGAATATTGTTCTCTTTTAAGAAAAAAATCAAATGAAGTATTTCTATATCATTAATTAATATAGATTTTGTTATCAGTAGATTTGAACGAAATTACATATTATTGTTATATACATATGCACTTTCAGTGATCTTCAATCTGTCGATTCTTATATCTTGGCATTGTACACGGTCATGTTTTTCTCAGACTGTTTATGACATGTTTACACTTATTAAATTGTATGTTGAATGTGTACTGATTGATTATTAAATCTTATATATATTATTGCTTCTATAAGTTGTCATTGGCTTTGAACTAGCTCTCAATAATTGCAAGTACTCTCAGATATGTACTGAGTGTCTGTTTGATTGTGAGATTTACCCGTACCTGGCCAAATCCATTCATGTTTTTGTTATATGTTTTTCTATTCTTATCCATCTGATGAGTTTAGCCTTTTCAACTGTTATTTTGTTGTTATTTTGTATTGTTTTGCCATCGTCCAAGATTAGGAGGAGTGTTTGGATTCTGCTCACATGTTTACTCCTGTCACATTCTGTATGAATCATCCTGCTTACGTCAGGAGCCTGTTTTTTGTGGTTATCGTTTTTTGCTGTGTTACATATTAGTGTTTCTTTTTTTAAAATTAATTAGACTGTTTCTCGTTTGAATCGTTTCACATTTTCGCGCCTATGCGGTTTTGGACTTGATCATTGTTGAAGGCCATACGATGAATCATAACTGTTAGTTTCTGTGTATTTTTGTCTCTTGTGCAGTGTTATCTGATGGGAAATCAAACCACATCTTCATTTTTATATATACTCTGGTTACCAAATGAAAATCTCCTAAAAACACTATCGAAAATAAATATTTTGTTATACAACAAGTAAAAGCATTATCCATGCTAGAAAATCAATTTAGTAAACTCGCTTGATAATCTCGTTTTACAAGTAGAGTAGGAGTAACATTAAACTTTTTCAAAAGTTCAGTAAACTGACAATCAAACGTGCATAAAATTAAAAGAAATTTATCTTTTTTCAGAGTATGAACTAATTCCGCCTTCTGCAAACAATGGTTGCATGGTGGTTATTGGAACCATTATCGGAGGAATATTTCTATGCTGTATTATTTCACATATGTATTGCCGTTTGAGGAGACAAAACAGATCCGGTGCGACGGTGGAAATCACTCCAGAAAGTCAATATGATGGCAACAACCCCTACAATGGTGACACTATCAAATGTAAATAAAATTTAGATCACATGATAAGACTCATAACTGTATGCGTAATGACTTTGACACTACTGCTAGACACCATGACTGCCTATCGCTTATTTTCCCTTTTTATGGTGATGTTGTCTGTTGTGACGTTTAAGATTTTAACATTATCTTTGTATTACTCGTTAATATTAAATCAGGGATTTCGTTACCACCATTTACTTAAAACTTTTACTAAATTTTTCCATAGATATACACATTTAGTCAAGAAGTTTAGAAGTTTGGTTGTTACCGTCAAAAATAAACTTCAAGCGGGATAACACATCCTCATTATTACGGAGATGTGGTTTACTGTCCTAGGTCATTTAGAAACGATCCTTGAAAAAACAGTATTCTAAAAGATTACCTATGCAAGACTGTCATTGGATCTTTGAATATTGTTCTCTTTTAAGAAAAAAATCAAATGAAGTATTTCTATATCATTAATTAATATAGATTTTGTTATCAGTAGATTTGAACGAAATTACATATTATTGTTATATACATATGCACTTTCAGTGATCTTCAATCTGTCGATTCTTATATCTTGGCATTGTACACGGTCATGTTTTTCTCAGACTGTTTATGACATGTTTACACTTATTAAATTGTATGTTGAATGTGTACTGATTGATTATTAAATCTTATATATATTATTGCTTCTATAAGTTGTCATTGGCTTTGAACTAGCTCTCAATAATTGCAAGTACTCTCAGATATGTACTGAGTGTCTGTTTGATTGTGAGATTTACCCGTACCTGGCCAAATCCATTCATGTTTTTGTTATATGTTTTTCTATTCTTATCCATCTGATGAGTTTAGCCTTTTCAACTGTTATTTTGTTGTTATTTTGTATTGTTTTGCCATCGTCCAAGATTAGGAGGAGTGTTTGGATTCTGCTCACATGTTTACTCCTGTCACATTCTGTATGAATCATCCTGCTTACGTCAGGAGCCTGTTTTTTGTGGTTATCGTTTTTTGCTGTGTTACATATTAGTGTTTCTTTTTTTAAAATTAATTAGACTGTTTCTCGTTTGAATCGTTTCACATTTTCGCGCCTATGCGGTTTTGGACTTGATCATTGTTGAAGGCCATACGATGAATCATAACTGTTAGTTTCTGTGTATTTTTGTCTCTTGTGCAGTGTTATCTGATGGGAAATCAAACCACATCTTCATTTTTATATATACTCTGGTTACCAAATGAAAATCTCCTAAAAACACTATCGAAAATAAATATTTTGTTATACAACAAGTAAAAGCATTATCCATGCTAGAAAATCAATTTAGTAAACTCGCTTGATAATCTCGTTTTACAAGTAGAGTAGGAGTAACATTAAACTTTTTCAAAAGTTCAGTAAACTGACAATCAAACGTGCATAAAATTAAAAGAAATTTATCTTTTTTCAGAGTATGAACTAATTCCGCCTTCTGCAAACAATGGTTGCATGGTGGTTATTGGAACCATTATCGGAGGAATATTTCTATGCTGTATTATTTCACATATGTATTGCCGTTTGAGGAGACAAAACAGATCCGGTGCGACGGTGGAAATCACTCCAGAAAGTCAATATGATGACATTGGTACAATAAATTATAACATGGTGATTGTTGATCCAATAACTAATTTTGAACTAGATAATAGTGACAATGAATCTTATGAGGAGGACGATAGTAATGATGTTCCGTCAAGTGCTTGTGGGCACAGCTCTAACGCAAGCTCATTCATAGGACAAACTGGTGACGGTTATGAAAATGCCTATCAGGCAATAACTCCTTCAGTAATCGAAATGCATCAATACAGTGGCATCATCCCAAATATTTATCAGAATACAATTATATCACCGAAAAGCGCGGCATCAACTTCTGCAGAGTACATTAATACAGCAATTGATAATTACACAAAACCCTAGCTAATTATATGCAAAAATGCAAAAACCTTAACTAGAAAAGTAACTGCATAATGTAGCTTTTTCTGTAATAGTTTGCGTAGATGAATGTTTGTCTGACAATTACTTGTTGACTGTTTTAATAATAATACAGTAATATGTATTCATAAACATCAGGGCCTAGTTGTTCAAAAGTGTCGTTAAGCTAACGCAGTCGTTAAAGTGTCGTTAGAGTGTCGTTAAATTTAACAAATTCGTTAACTGTTGTTCAAAAAATTTAACGACAAAAATAACGATAACGAGTCGTTATCTTTAACAACTTCTGGGAGGTCGATTAAATATTTAAGTTATTGTTAAATATGGCCGCCTTTAGACAAGTACCTGTGGCACCTCACAGAAAGGAAAGGCATTTTCGCCTGAAAGATGACCTTTCTTTGAATTTGTCAAATGAGGAGTTACGAGAACGGTATCGCTTTGGTAGAGAGGGAATTAATTTCATTTCTAATCTAGTCAGTGATGATATAACAAGAAAAACAAAGAGAAACCATGCTCTCACTGTACCACAGATGGTCATGGTGACCCTGAGATTTCTTGCTACAGGCAGTTTTTTGCAAGTAGTTGGAGACACAATAGGTAAGATTTCATTTATATATTTATCATATATGATTTAAAATTAAGTAAACATTAGTAAAATTGTGTTAATCAATTGCTATAATGATCTTTGACTGATGTTTGAATGATAATTTCAATTTGTTAATTTTCGAAAATGTAAACAAACGCCGGTAAAATACACATTTTATTTTTTGTTCTTAAACGATCTCCCAAATTGTATGTTCTTGGTCTGTTTACAGGTTTGCACAAGGGAACTGTCTCGCGTTTTGTGTCTGATGTGTTGACATCACTTTGTAACAAGCGGGATGAATTCATCAAGTGGCCAAGGAATGTGGACGAAACAAGAGGAGACTTTTACCGTCTAAGTGGTTTCCCGAATGTGCTAGGGGCAATAGATGGGACACACGTCCGTATCCAGGCTCCATCAGAAGATGAAGCATCATTCGTTAATAGGAAAGGGGTACACTCTGTAAATGTGCAGGATGTTTGTGATGTTAAAGGTAAAACATTTCTCATCTATGACATTGACCTTCGTAAATAATAAACTGGTATCAACTTTTCAGTGTGACTGGGACCAATATAGTCTGTTTCTCAGAAAAAAAACCATTTTACTTTCATTTTTACTTTCACTTTCACTCAGTTCATCTCGGATCATCTAGGACATGATTAGGGTTTTATATGGTTTACCTACTAAAGATAACTTAAAATATTGGTAAGTCAAATATTAAAAGAAGATATTAGTTTTCTTTAATGAGAAAAAGATTCTGTTCAGGGGCCAGCCATTTCCAAAAAGGGGGGTTCCCAACATAAGATAAAGCCTGAAGGGGAGCTCCAACCATATGTCCCCATTCAAATACACTGATAATCTTAAAAAGGGAGGTTTCCCTATTCTGTATCCACCACTGCTGTTTCTGATATATTTCTTGAATTTCCCCCTTAAATTTCAATCCAAAAGAAAGAAACATTAACCTATAGTACCCTAGCTTATGTAAATTTATAATTTGATGTTGCTCTGATGACTGGATCAGCACATTTATGCCTTATGCAACATGCATTACAACTTTTAATTTGATATCATGGTTCCTAGTTTGAAACAATACAGTTGAGTCAAAATTTGTAAGTCTATACATATAAAAAAGAAGATGTGGTAAGATTGCTAATGGGACATTTCTCCACAAGAGACCAAATTACACAGAAATTAACAACTATAGGTCACTGTTCGGCCTTCAACAATGAGCGAGACACATACCAGCTGTAAATAAAGGCAACAGTAGTATACCGCTGTTCAAAACTCATAAATCCATGGACAAAAAACAAAATCGGGGTAACAAACTAAAACCGAAAAAAACGCATTAAATATAAGAGGAGAACAACGACACAACACCGAAACGCAACACACACAGAAACGGACCAAGCAACAGACAAAACACCACGAGAATAACAAATATAACATCAAAACCAAATACATGAATTTGGGATAGACAAGTACCGTGCCATGTCTTATCTCAATATCTCAAAAATAAGAGAAAACACAAACGACTCAACGTTAAAATGCAACACACACAGAAACGAACAATATTATAACAATGGCCATCTTCCTGACTTGGTACAGGACACTTTTAAAGGGGAATAAAAGTGGTGGGTTGAACCTGGTTTTATGGCATGCCAAACCTCGCACTTTAATGGCAAAGTTAAATATAACATTAAAATGACAACATAATATTACAGGACTACAATACAAATAAAAAGGAGAACATATTAGACAAAGAAAAGCATGATTAATAGATAACAAAAAACATCAGGTTTAAAATTCAATACGCCAAAAACGCGTCTTGTCCACACAAGACTCACCAGTCACGCCCAGATATAAAAGATCGAAAGTGAAAAAAATACAAAGTTGTACAGCACTGAAGATCAAAAGTTGAAAAGGTTTTGCCAAATACGGCATTGTTTGTATGCCCGGGATAAGAACATTCTTATTATATAGAACAATTCATGCTATTGCAAACAGTAATTTTTATCAAATGAATATGAAAGAGATATACATAATGAAACTGAAGTATTAACTAATTACAGAAAACTAAACCCGAATACATAACGCCCAGATATAAAAGATCGAAAGTGAAAAAAGTACAAAGTTGTACAGCACTGAAGATCAAAAGTTGAAAAGGTTTTGCCAAATACGGCATTGTTTGTATGCCCGGGATAAGAACATTCTTATTATATAGAACAATTCATGCTATTGCAAACAGTAAATTTTATCAAATGAATATGAAAGAGATATACATAATGAAACTGAAGTATTAACTAATTACAGAAAACTAAACCCGAATACATAACGCCCAGATATAAAAGATCGAAAGTGAAAAAAGTACAAAGTTGTACAGCACTGAAGATCAAAAGTTGAAAAGGTTTTGCCAAATACGGCATTGTTTTTATGCCCGGGATAAGAACACTATTATATAGAACGATTCATGCTATTGCAAACAGTAAATTTTAACAAATGAATGTGAAAGATATATTCATAATGAAACTGAAGTATTAACTTATTACAGAAAACTAAACCCGAATACATGATGCCAAGTTCAATACAGCATAGACACACCCGAATCAGTCCAGGCGTCTATGCAATTAAAAAAAATGACGTCACATACGATGGCGAAAAGGCAAACGTTATGCCACATTTGAATTTATGAAATTTAGAAAGAGCATGACGTCACACATGAAAAACTATAATTCAAAAGTGAGATAGAATTAGGATTGCTTTAATATTATATTAGAACGAAATACTGATAATTCATTTAAACAAAATGCATATTGCAATACTTATTAATAGCAATTAACTGTAATATATGTATGTCCAGTTTGTTATGAATCCAACTTCAAACGTATTTAATCGTACAAAATTAAATATAATAAATAAAGGCGGTGATTAATTTTTCTATCCGTAACACCTAAATATAATAAAAAGACGTCAACACATTTGACAAAATGAGAAGATGAGAATTACAAATATAAAATTAAACATGTAAACTAAATACATGAATTTGGGATAAACAAGTACAGAAACACGTCTTATAGTAATACGAATTCACATTCAGCAAAACAGTCACAATCGGTAATAAGTCACGTTTGGTAATTAAAAGATTAGATGACATAATGACAAACCACAATCTACCAAAAGTCTCCGGAATGACAACGTAAAACAATTTGAACCAGAAAAGTAACGGCCTAAATTTTGCATTGTACATCAGTTGTCATGGTTATTCATTGTGTTTATATACACTAATAATTTAAAATGTTTGGACACCCCCTTTTAAGATTACCATTACAAGACTTTTAAAATATGGATTCAAATAAATTTTATTTTTAAAGTCCATTGTTGCATGATCCTAAATAATCCTCTCTTTAAACTTTTGCTACACCTCTTAATTAGAAAATATAATAATTAATCAAAGACAATTTGTTACATGTAAATTTGTTTATGCTATTACATCATTTCTTTCTTCTTTGCATTATATATTATCTATATTTTGCAGGTAAATTCACAAACATAAATGCAAACTGGCCAGGTAGCAGTCATGACTCCCACATATTCAGGACTTCACAGGTATATATTTTATTGCAATGTTGGTCATCTTTTATAAGTTATATTCCCTTTTAAGCACTATATGTTAGCAGTCAGTCCAGACTTCTTATTTTCTCAATAAAAGAATTAAAATCTCTTATCTTGGATTGGTCATCACTGCAGGAAGTCAAAATCTTCTTCTTGGACATAAAACCCAGTGGCGGATCAAGAACTTTTCCTAAAGGGGGCCCTCTGACTGACCTAAGGGGAGGGGGGTGGTACGCTCCAGTCATGCTTCAGTGATTTCCTATATATTCAACCAAATTTTTCCAACGTAAGGGGGGCCCGGGTCCACCAGTCCCTCATGGATCCGCCTATGAAACCACTATTTTTATTTGCTCTTATCAATATTATTTTTTACTTTTTGTCATTAGATACACATAAAGGTGTGAAAATATCAATGTAAGGACTTTTGAATTTCAGTTCAAAATAATTAATTTATCATTGGAAATTTATATAATTAATTAATAAAGAAGCAACCATTTAGTGGGGGCTTTGTTGAAAGAAATCTTGAGATACAATAACTGAGAAAAGAATATAGAAATATCTTTAGTGAATAATTTATATGTTAAAAAATCAATTATTCTATACATATAAAGCAGCAATCAATTAGTTTTTAGGGTTGGTTATGATGAAAAAAAATATTGATATACAATAAATGAAAAAGGAATATATAAAAAATAGTCTTGCTGAATATTATTTTAGGTAAATAGTGTAACTCCTCCCTGCGAAGCTGAATATATCAATTTAAATATAAAAATGGAAGTTTTAATCAAATATTTGCTGTAAAAAAAAATTAAAACTTTTATGTATAGGTGTGTACCTACATGGAACAGACTGGTGGATGGGCAAATGGTGTACTGCTGGGGGATAGTGGTTATCCTTGTCGACCATTCCTGATGACCCCATATCAGAATCCTGTACTTGATCATCAAAAGAAGTACAACAGATGCCACTGTTCAACCAGAAGTGTGATAGAGAGAACATTTGGGAGGTTGAAGAGAAGGTTCCACATATTACACTCAGAGGTAAAGCATAAAAGATTATTTAAGCAAATGATCAGTCATAGAACATAAAAAATGCAGTTGATTAAAAAAAACTTTCATTTTGTGTTGGGGTTCTTATCTTGTAATTTATTTAAATATTTTGGCCCCATTAGAAATTGGTCAACACTGAGGTCTCCAAAATTAAACTTTGTTCGATTTTAAACATAAACTTATTTTTTTGTGGATCTATATGCTGAATCTATCTGTGTGATAATATTTTTATATAGGGCCCTGTTTTCAAATTAATCCATATAATATAAGATCCAAAGGGTTCAAATTTAGACCATTTAATTTTACAAACAATGGATTGTTTGGGTTCATTGGTATCCTGAATCTATACAGGTCCAGTATATTCTGTGTATGGTAGGACTGTAAGGTGTACATGTCAAACTGGCAGGTGTTATCTGACCTTGACCTCATTTTCTTGGTTCAGTGGTTATATTTCATTTTTTGTGTTTTGGTCTGTTTTTCTTATATTGTATGCAATAGGTCTACTATATTTGGTGTATGGAAGAATCATTAAATGTACGTGTCTGATTGGCATGGATCATCTGACATTGACCTCACTTTTCATGGTTAATTGGTCAATGTTTAGTTTTTTTGGTTAAGTCTGTTTCTTGTATAGAATGATTGTTAGGTGTACACGTATTTCTTGTTTGGTTTATATGACTTGACATCATTTTCTTGTATCATGTTAAGTTTATGTGATAGTTGTAGTAAAGCTTTATATTAAGGAAAATCATCATAGTATTGACGATTAGTAACGAAGGCAAAACATTCCAGCGTGTGCACTCTTGTTTATGTTTTAACGTCTAAGACCAAATAAACATCCATCTTATATTTTATTATTGAAAGAAAAAAATGCTTCCTAGTAGAGAGATGTATTGATTAGATAATATTAGTAGATTTATATATGATATATTGCTGTTATATTTGTGTATATTATGTTGTATATTGGAAGTTAAAGATAATAAAAATTATAATAAATTTAACATGCTATTATATCAACTATAATAGTTAAAAAAGGCAATAATTCTACATAACTTTCACTTTTCGGTTTCAGATAAAAATGATACCAAGCAAAGTATGCAAGATCATAATGGCTTGTGCTATTCTTCACAATATTTGCATCTTATTAAATGAACCAGACATTGAAGATGATGGATTAGTGATAGACAATGATGGAGATCTTTGGGACCGTTTCTTTGGTAATCAGGATGGGAGCGGTGTCAGAGACCACATTTCCTCCACATTTTTTAATCGTTGAAATCATGAATAAAACATTAAAAGCTTTTTTCTGAATATATATTTTATCAATAACAATAAAACATATAAAAAATATAACATTAATATGGAACTATAAATAAATGCTGATTAAACTTAATGAAGTAGAGCCTCTAACATTGACTCTGTACAACTATTTTCCAAATTTTTCTTCATCATATCATATAACTCCATTTGCTTCTTGAATAGTTCCATTTGAGTCTGATTTCTTTTTAGCTCACTCTCTAACACCAGACACTGCAACTCATACACGTCTTTTGCAGTTTTCTTGGGTTCATTGTCCGTTTATTTTCACTGAAATATATATAATAAAAATGCATATTTGTTAATTTTTTCAAATAAATATAGTTATTATAAACATTTCATCCTTAAGAACAAGTTTAATGAAACAATTAAGAGGGAGATAACTCTTGATTTTATACAGGGCTGCTGTATGAACTTTTTGGACATATTCAATGGATAGGTATAAAAGGTATACAATTATTCATTTTATTAAATTTAACCGCTCAGTTTTCCTTTTCGAACTATTTTTGAAGTTCAATAACTGGTTAATTCATAACAAATATGCATATTAATCTCACATAAAACATTTACAAGAGTGATTTATTGGCACTATAAGAATATTTATCAGTATTCAAATCATTTATACATAAGAAGATGTGGTATGATTTCCAATCAGACAAATATGCGGCACAGTCCAAAAGAAGCCCAATTAAGTCAAGATGTATCATCAAAATCCCTTCAGCAATAAGCAATTGCATTCAAGGATGTATTCAGATCCAAAAAACTCTTACATCAGTGATGACTCCATCTAAAAAAGTTTCAAAGCCAGCTATATACAGCACTCAAGAACATTCAGTACATATCCAACTTATTTAGTGTGTAGAAATTAAAAAGGCTGTTGTATTCTTTCATATAAAACATATACCTAGTTTTTGGTAGTTGCTGAGTGCTGCTATTAAGACATGAAGGAGGTATTTGGGCAGACACTGGTAGGTTGGCATGTTCAGTATAAGGTGTTTCTTTATTTCTCTGATGAACCTCTTCCAGTCTCCTAATCCATATACTCTCCACAGAAGATGGTGGTTCTGAAAGTTTTGATTAAAGAAACATTAAAATTGCCTCAGTTGAACTTGTATACATTGCATATAGGGTAGATAAAAGAAGATGTGGTATTAGTGTCAATGAGACAACTCTCCATCCAAGTCACAATTTATAAAAGTAAACCATTACAGGTCAAGGTAAGGCGTTCAACACAGAACCTTAGCTCACACCAAACAGCAAGCTATATAGGACCCAAATATTACTAGTGTAAATCCATTCAATTGGGAAAACCATTTGTTATCTGTTTAGTATATAAAAATATGCCATTATATGGGGGTATTAGGATTGCTTAAGAGACCTTCAGACAACAATCCACCAAATTGCAAATGAAGTTGATGTATAATTGAATATATGTATTTAAATGTGTCAGTCAAGATACATATATTAAAGACTTACAAACCCAATCAATTGAACAACATAGATTGAAGAAAGGTATTGTCAAAAAGAAAAACAGTAAAAAAGTAATATAGCTGTTACTTCTTTCAATAAGTCATTATATTCTGTGTCGATTTCAACTTGAGAAAATATATAAAGACCAATTGAATGAAAGAAAGTCAATAGATACACAATTAACTTAAAGCGTGCTATTACAGAGACCCTGTATTAGACCCTCAATGAGTAAATTTATAAATATATATAATTATATAGATTATTTTCACAGCAATATAATTTATTATCAACCTCAATTCTTTAATGAAATATTGATTCCGAAACATTGCATCTTCATTTTTTTTAAATGCGGAATTGTAAAAATAATTTACAATTAACATAATACAAAAATCTATGTAATGATTACCATCAGATGTCTGGCATCCTGAGGCAGCAATCTGAGCTGGAATTGGTGACCTGACAGGTTCAGCAAAATATATTGGATCAGATGATGAGCTTTCTGAAATAAAATGAAGATACGTTATATTTCATTTTTTAACAATCATTTTATTTTTGGATATTTGATTGATAATAAAAACTCTTCATTAGATCAAAATAAAATAAAATAATAATTGAATAGAGTTGTTCTTGTCACTATTTGCATTAGCTGTCATATAAAAACTATACACAAAAAGGAAGAATATGCATAAACATCATTCCCTATTGCACTGGCAGTTCTATGGTTAAACCCCCCTTTTTATAATGATATATGCATTTGAACAGGGGCTGTGTCACATATAGAACAGAACAGAACATGTTTTATTTCCAATTAAGGGCCCACAAGGGGCATACAGAGCATACATGAATAAGGAAAAAGAATATTGATTTGCATAGATTCATAGATACAAACATTTTTTTACATACAGTTGAAACTTCTTTTAAAATTGCTTGATCCCCCCTCCCACTGATTTACACTCTAAAATTTATACTTAATTATTTGTAACAATAATCTCTCTTTACTTATGGTTACAATTATAATATTACTGCAAGTAATGAGTATGCATGAATATCTTCTTTAGATGCATACCTTGTATACTGAATTGTGTTGGTGTACTCTCACTTGTTTCTGTCTGCTGAGGAAACTCTGTAAAAATGATAAAGTGAAAATTACAAAAAAAATCAGGCACAAAGAAAGATAACTCAATTTTTAATAACGCAGGGCTATTTCGAAATGGACTATAAACATGTTAAAATGACTTTTGGTGAAGTACTAATTCCAAGTTTTTTCTTGGTTACAAGTATTAACAAATAAATTTTATTGAAATTTAATTAATCTTTAAAAGTAATGGGATTTTTTTTATGAATTTTTTTTTCATTGTGGTAAAAGATGATGTAAGGGGCAATACAGAATTGACCGCCAAAGGTGATGGCCAACAAACTTTACCTCTTGCAAAACAATAGTTAAACCTTATTTTTAACGATGAAAAGATATTTGTATGTGATAATTTTTTCTCATCAATACCACCAGAAGGTATTTGTATATATCAGGTAAGAGGAAGGTTGTAATTATAACACAACAAAATTTTTTATTTATAGCACATCGGCGACGTCTGTAGGGAATTTCGTTGAAAGGGATATCCTAATGTCATAGCAGACGACGCACTCAGAGATATTAATTTTCTGCATTATTTTCTAAGATAGAAACAAAATAACCGTCTGATTTATTGTTTGAAATAAATGGAAGCACATTATTGACATCAGTAAACCAAAAATACTTGCCCACTGAAGTTTCCATCCCATCATCAATTCCTTTGAAGGAGGAGGTGTCTTTTAAGGCATTTATAATATTCTCCTCAGCAACACTTATTGGCTTTGGAGCAGGTCCTCCTCCTGTCCTGTTTCTCTCCTTTTTTTCATATGTGAATTTGTCTTTTGCATCTCTTGTTAAGTTTCAAATTTGGTTTTCACAGTTATAACTTGTCTGTAGCTCACACCCAGAGCATTCACTTCAGCAGTTATCTTTTCCCACATTTTGTTTTTAACATCTGCTGTAACATCCTTCCCGAATTTCCCTCACAGTAGACCCAATTCTTCAACCACTCTCCTACTTATAAGGTTTACTTCTATATTTGAAAAATTCTGGCCTCTAATTCTTGGAATTTTTTTGGTGGGTTGCTCTTCAGCCATTTTCAAACAGGAAGTGGAGGAATTGTTGGTAATTTTAGGGGAGTTGTTGGAAAATGTTAAATTAATTAGTTGTTAAATTTTTTAACAAGTTGTTAGTTAACGCAGTCGTTAAATATTTTTGAACAACATAATTTAACACAGAAATTAACTAACAACAATGTTAAAATTTAAAGAGGTGTTAGGCTTAACTAGTCGTTAGCTTAACGACACTTTTGAACAACCGGGTCCTGTACGTAGAAAAGGTTTGTTGGTATCATTTTTCAATTATATTTATGGGAAGATGAAGTTCCTAAAGTTAAACTAATTTTAAAAGATGTCATTCTATATTTATTTCATGGGGAAATACAATAACAAGGTATATTTTTTTTTTGTCCGGGGATCAATACTTTCCATTTTTCTTGTCACAGTTAAAAGTAAAAGTAGTTACTTCTGGTGTCAGAAGATCTCTTAAAACCGATCCAATGCAAAAAGTATAAACTGTATGACAAAATGGAAATAAATTTTTATTCAGTAGCTATAAAGACAATTTGGTATGTACAGGTAAATATCTACTTCCAAACAGTATGCTAATAAGCTGAGTTCAACATTTTAGTGTGGTAATTTTAATCAATTTCCTGTTTACAAAACTTTGAATTTTACGAAAAACTAAGGATTTTCCTATCCAAAGCATAGATTACCTTAGCCGTATTTGGCACAACTTTTTAGAATTGTTGATCCTCAATGCTCTTCAACTTTGTACTTGGTTGGCTTTATAAATATTTTGATAAGAGCGTCACTGCTGAGTCTTATGTAGACGAAACGCGCGTCTGGCGTACTAAATTATAATCCTGGTACCTTTGATAACCAATTAAAGGCCTCATTTGATTAACATGGGATAATATATGAGAATAATTAAAGATCTAATCTGGCATTTACAATTGATGATGATAGTAGTTAGTTTCAAATTTAAACTTTCAATTACAAAATTCTAAAACGTGTGTTCAAATATAGAATGATGCTTTTAAAAGCAAACTAAAAGAAATGAACATTCGTAATATGTCATCAAATGATGCACATAATAAGCTATTTACGGTTAACATAATTTATTTTGTTTATTTTCTGTCAAATTTTGTTGAAGCACATGTACATGTAATGTAGTTTTTTCCAAACCATTAATTTTATTCTTACAACAGACGGAAATTATTACATGACTTTGATTTAGAATTCCATCTGTAGTGATCCAAGCACCAGTGATTTGGTAAACGACACAGCTGTTTGGAGTACAAAATTACCAGTTTGGTATTGTTGATAATTTGTAAAAAATGTCAATTCATGATTCATATGATAGTTAGCTATACACTGAATTTACAAAGATGATTTATATATAGCTTGTCTTTTTAGATGACTTGATCATGTTGGTACTGATGGTAGATTCAATGCATAAGTCACATCACACTGAATAAAAAAAAAATATGTTGCTTAGTACTCCTTTAGGAAGTCATTGCTACTACATGTATATGCAGATTATTCTTTGTTTGTGGTTGTGAACTTTCATTTCGTTAAGTCTTACGTCTTGTCACGTGACAATGTATTTTTAAGTGCGTCTGATGCAGGTGGGTCCCAAGTAGCAAGTTGGACACTAGAGGGTATTATTCCATTTTGTAGTGCATACCATTGTATTTATATTTACTCGATTTTTATTATATCAAGATGGCGTGTGCTGATTATTGTATGTTTGTTTAGATTATAAAAGCAATGCTGTTTTAAGTCTCATGTTCCAAATAAGGGACAATATTGAGGTTATCACATTTTGAACATATTCAATAACATTTGTCGCGAGATCATGTCTTTAGCAAACTGTCTGCAAACTATTTCAGATAAACCTGTCATCATACTGGGTGTTAGTCACCTCACAATTTAACCAACGACTAAGTCAATTTTCATCTTAATGTATATAAATAATGATCATAAAAAGAAACCGACTTTGATTTACTTAATCACAAACTCAATTATAAGGCGCTGAATTGGTTGAGCGTTGCACAAAAAGCAGCAATAGTAGACTTCAGCAAACCACTTTAAAGATATCCTAGTTTAAAAAGTTAAATTTATACAGCAAGTTTGAAATAAAATAAATCTCTCGAAAAATTTTAATCTTTTCATCATTGTATTACTTGAACTACTTAGAAAACACTTAAGAAACAATAACTACTTAATCCTTATTTATCAAAGTTATTGGTCACATGATGTAGTGATTGTTTACTATAAGCACATGTCTATGTTTATCCGTTGCACGTGATTAGTGTGTATGTCTGTTACATGTTGATGTTGATTAAGTGACATATACAGACAATGCTAATTACGGGTATATGCAACGGATATATGCAACTCATGAGATTCGCGAAGACCATGCTTTAGTATTACTTTTTGGGTAGGATGAAGCTCAAGTCAACTTTTATAGATAAGTATAAATATTATGATAGTTTATATACTTTATAAATTTTGATTTGTAGTGCATTCGTGAGTTTATAGCGAAGTGAAACTGTTCGACGAATATTTATTATTAAATATATTAATGCTACACTTATCATATGTATGTGTTGTTTAATTTATTGGATACAAATGTATAAAGCTTGGCATCTTTGTATATACTGATTCGATAGTTAAACGCAAAAAAGGACGTATTATATAAATGACAATCGTGACTACACATAAGTAATAACTGATATCAACAACAATCAGAAACATGTTAAAACGGAGACAACAAAGTGGTGAAGTTTAGTAAAATAATTAACCAATTAATCTTGCCAATGTTGAAAAACATCAATACCGTTTTATTGTTTTACAAATTTTCCAAATACTGAGATTTTTCGTAGAAATATGTCGGCTAAAACCACACATGGTTTTATCATCCGATTATTTCTAAAATCCTTGGTGGTTATTTACAAAAAGTGAAAAGAGTTGAATTTGAGAAACAAATGGGGATATGATATCTAAAAACTTTTAACCTTTTTTTAGTTTAATATGGAAAATAAATTATGTTTTCACCTATTTTCAAATGTTTTGTATACATTGTTACATTGTTGTAGTAAGAAATAATTCATGGAAGCCATGACACTTACACGTGTCTGAGCCTTGATATTCGAATTTTATCCTGAACGTTAGCGAAGGATAACATAAACGAATGTCACGGCCTAGGCCACGTGTAACTTTACAACAAATCTATAGCTTCCAGGAATTATTTCGATTTTAATACTGTCATTTAAAAACTGAAGCGAGGATGAGAATGCCGTGTGTGCTTGGTTTTTTACTTACTGTTAGATAAAACTTAAACTTTCTAATAATGCTGTAGCTTGTATGAAGTATTTCGTAATTAACCGCTAGAAAAAAAATAACATTGATTCTTTTTATTCTAAAATCGAACATTTGCAATTTTTAATCTACTTGTTTTATTTGTAAGCTACATTCAAATCCAAAGATGACATTTCGTAACTAAGGAGCAGCCATGGTTATTTGCTGAAATAAGTTAATAAGCGAATAATGCATTAGAAACGCAAATAAAACAACACCTACCTGAAATAACTTTTTTAATGTTATATTGTACAAATTTCAAGAGTTTAATTTCGTAACGGGAAAACCTTCAGCTTTATCGTTTTCATTTGTATGACGTTATGTTTTGAATCGATTTTAATATTCGCGAAATTCTATTTTATTTTGATTTGAATATTTCTCCAATCAATTTTAGACTGTTTTTTTTTTTTTTGTTATGAATTCGCATAGGGAAACACGTTCTGTATTCTTATTTCAATTTTAGTTTTAGCTTTAGCTTTAGCTTTTTCATTTGTATGATGTCATGTTTTGAAACGACTTAAATATTCGCGAAATTTTTTTCATTTTGATTTGTAGATTCTGCGCGATCTCTTGTACATTGATTCGTTTTTTATGCTTTCGCATAAGAATAAAATTTCTGTAGTCTTATTTCAATTTTAATTTTTAAAACAAAATATCGGCAAAGAGTATGTAAATTCTAGTTTCTGATACATCTGGATTTACTTGGGAGATATATTGTAACATCCATCATTATGTATATCGCTGAGTTTGGGCGAAGTAAAGATATATCGAGAAATTTATTACGGTGTTGTTTACGAAGCGATTGAAGCACGTCATATTAGAATTAGAAATAGAAAGTTTAAAAATGTTCAATGTTCAATTAGTAATAGATTATTCAAAAATGTAAACGTTCATGCTGTAGTCAATTTTAATAATGTGCCCCTTAAGTATAGAGGAGAAGGTCAAGCATGACCCCTTTTTTGCCCCAAAATATTGCACTTTTACAAACATTTTGAAATGTAAATTTTAAGAGTATTATTGGCAAGTAAATTACTTCTGTTACATAAATATTGGCTGATTTTGACAATACAATGCACAGGTATAGGGTACCACCATCATTAAGTCATGCTAAATTACTGAAATCCTCACAAGTTTAGCATATGAACTAATTTCTTTAACAGTTTCCCTTTTTGAATATAAGTGGTCGCATTTGTGTTCGTTATAAATACTTAAAAGTGAGTTGTATAAGATGATAATGTATAACATATACATTTTAGAAAGGTTGAGAATGAACACGGATGCGGTCACTTTAATTTTTGACAAAAACCATCTGAACATTGACATACTATTTGATATATTTTTCATATCAAAGATTGAATTACAGCGTCTTTAATGATTAAATGTGTTCTTATCTTTCATATAAACTATTAGATTTGACTGAAAAAGACACTTAAGCATGTCATGCATGTCCAGTACTAAAAAAGTGCTCAAAATCTGTCATTAAATAAACCTGAGATTTTAGGCCAAAATCGCTCCTTACTCCTTTCTTAATTCTGAATTGATATTTATAAGGTTGCGTATTTTCGTTCAGTGCAATGTCATTTTCAAAGATGTGATGGTTACGTTAAGTACATACAATGCACTAAAACCCCAAAAAGTCCCTGAAATGACAATAAGTGTTATATTCGGTGAACATTCATATCAGGATAACATTTTATATTATACGTAAAAAATGACTCTCCGATTATCAAACAATGAAAGCTAAATTGAAGCGAGCTGGAAATTGTGAAACTTCAGTTATAGAAATTGACATTAGCTATATACAGGAAACTAAGGCATTTTCTATTTGAATTGTGTCCGATATATTTTACGGAAACAGGAAAATAAAAAGTTTTAGCTACATAAACAAAAACAAAACCAATATCACTAAATAAGCCTACACATGCAGGTTTATATTGAAAATAACTATGTCAATAATACTTAGTAAAGTGTATTTTTTCGCAGCAAACTAATCCAGTATTGTATTGTCTTCAGCTACTACGACTTTAGTTTATGCAGGACATATATAAGGAAAGGTTTGTCATATATTAATACGGATGTCAACTCACTGTGAATATTTCCAAAAAATTCTGGACGAATTTCTCTCGCCTAGGTAGCTTATTAGTTTTCCTTTTAAATACTTATTAATTTTTTCGTGTCTTTCTTTTACTCTTATTTTGGTGTTTTCCCTGATGGAGTGAAATATCCTTATCGTAAAATGTGACGCGTGTTCTCTGATGTTATACACTGCTGCTGCTGTACGTAAAGGTCCGATTTTAAACAGTGTGAACTTGAAATTCAAGATATTATTATTACAGCTTTTGTCATGAAAGTTTTATAATTACTCCGAAATAATGGCAATTAACCGTTAAGTTGAAAAATAGTGCTATGGTCTAGAGTGAATAAACACGAACGAAATCCAGATCAAAATGAACATATCAATGTCAAAATAACAGACAAAACTAGTATTAAGGTTATAAAACATTCCCTTTTCAAATACAACATGTACTACGGCACTACAAGAAGCATATAAAGCGTCATACTAAATACTAAAATATATTGTAGTCATTGAGACAACTCTATTAAAACCTAATTTCCGATTTCATAGTTTGGTCGTGACCGTCAGTGATTTAAGAAGGAAGTTTTTGTGTTATTAAATATAATGGATTTCAAGTGTTAACAGCTCAATAAATGCTATGTATGTAATTAACACACGGGAATCACAATTAAGAATGAAATACAGGTAAAACATTTTACGTATATAGTGCATGTCAGATTCTTCGATCGAATATCTTAAAGCAAGTTAAATTGACCATATAATATAAATCTGTACAATTGATTTGAACTGAAATAAACTAATATGCGTTCTTAATTTTTAGACATGTGGGACAGAACGAAATTTATTTTTGTATTCCTGAGAGTGTTCCAGGTAGCAGGTAATGCAATATTAGTCTTTGAAACACTAGTAGGGAAAATATTCAACCATTGTTAGACATATAATACTATCAGCGATTGTTTAGGAAAGGAAATATTCTACTATTATGATTGATAAATTAGACGAAAGACACAACACATTTGATAACAACGATTACATATAAAAAAAAGAAAAAAAGGTTGAAACAATTTAGTTATACTTATATCAGTAAAACGGAGGTCGAAACTATTTCAAAATAATTTATCAAAAAATTGAATCGAGAAAAGCATTAAAATGCCGTGTCAATTTTGTTTATAGATATAAGCTATTGTATGTGCATATTGAAATGATTGTTTTAGATTGAACATGCTTCAGACATGGGAATCTCTTATTTCTGTCATAAAAATGTAAAAAAAAAAATGAAATAAAGATTTTATAAGATTATAAAAAATCACGGGCTTTTTGAATTGTATAGAATAAAGATATATAAAAAAATGTGTGAGTGAACCACACTAGTATTGAAACAACATAGACAACTGGAGAGGTTTTTTGAGTATCTAACAAAGATTCATAATAAGCCAACATTCCTTAAATTAATCTTAAAACTTCTAAACACCAAATCTACAATAAAACCGAATTAGAGGCTTTTAGTCTGGTATTACCAATTAGTACTTAAAGTCCATCAGATTTATACTATTGAACTCAGATCAATAGGAAAACACCATTTAACTAAGGTACTTCGAAATTTTGAATAAAGTTTGAGTATTTGTTTTGATCAAAAATATTTCTGTATGACATATGATATTGTATTAATTGCTGAAAATGAAAATGATGTACAACTAATGCTAGATATTCTTAATACATGGTGTAAAGATAAGTTATTGAATGTTTACTTTGAAAAGACGAAGATTGTGCATTTTTAGAAATCCCTCTGTACAACCATCACATATTTTTACCTGGTGAAAAACAATTGTTTATTGTATCAAAATATCAATATCTTGGTCTATTGTTGACTGAATTTCTTGATTATGATGAAATGGCAAAATCTGTAGCCAGGGCAGCAGAGAGAGCATTAAGTTTACTGAGTGTAAAGAGTAAATCACATGGAGGTTTCCACTTTAATACATATACAAAACTTTTTGATAGCTTATTCTGGTCAGTCATAAGTTATGGTGCAGCCATTTGGGGCACCAGAGATTTTTCTTGTATTAATGCTGTTCAGCAAAGAGCTATCCGATTTTTATGGGTCTTGGTAAATATACACCTTGTGATGCCATTAATGGGGATATGGTTTGGGAACCTCCATGTCTGAAGCAGTGGAGTTGTGGTTTTAGACATAGGGCTAGATGTAATGTTGTGTCAACAGATAGGGTGAATTATAAAGTATTTCAATGGGCAGTTAGGAATGCCATTGATAAAAAGAAAAATTGTTGTTATAGAATTATGTCAAAATTTAGAAAATATAATGTAGATTGATACACTAATTTGGATAATGTGTTACATAACATTGTGATTACACAGTTAGAATATTTTTTATTTGAAAACTATAAGATAAATTGGCATAATAGAATATTGTCTCAAAATGTTGGAAAAAAATTACGTACTTATAAACTGTTTAAAGATATTTTTGGATCAGAGATGTATTTGAAGGAAAACATTTCAATACGTTATAGAAGTGCATTTGCTAAATTTAGGTGTGGCGTTGCCCCCTTGCAAATAGAAACAGGTCGTTATGAAAACAAAACTGTAAATGAAAGAGTTTGCTTTGTGTGCAATGATAAAGTTGAAGATGAGAAACATGTTATTTTAGATTTTCCTTTATGCAGATTTACGTGAAAGTTTATTTTATGAAGTTAAAAGAAGTAATGGTGATTTTAATATTTTATCTAATGATGAGAAGTTTATATACCTTTTTAAAAGTACTGATTGTTTTGATATGGTTGCCAAGACCTGCTTTAATATTTTAAGTAGAAGAAATAGTTTTTTTATATGCTTAATTGATAACTATGTTTTTACAGACCTGAAATATTTTATAGACAAAAGTCATGATAAATGTAGTTTCATAGTTTTACATAATAAAAATGTTTTATAGACATGATAAAATATATAGTTAATAATTTATATTGATTTCTATAGTCTCTCATAATTCTTTATAGAATGGCACTTGTATTTTAATTTATAACATTACTGTTTAATTCAATGTATATATTATGATGATTGTATTATATGTATTGCAAGTGGTGAGACTCTAATAAAATATTGAATCTGAATCTGAATCTATGACATGCACTAAAGCCAGCTGAAGGACGCCTCCGGGTGCGTGAGTTTCTCACTGCATTGAAAACCTTGATGACCTTCTGCTTTTTTCTGGTCTTTGGTCGGGTTATTGTCTCTTTGACACATTTCCATTTCAATTCTCAATTGTATTTACTATACTTTCATACTTTTTACCAAAATTGCTGGATATGAAAAATTGTTTTCCTTTCATTTTTCAATCAGTAGGTTTTAAATGTCCATTCACAATACAATGCATAATTCAAAATTGTAGACCTAGTTTTCCTGCTTATGGTCCGATGTTCTCTTTGAACACTCCGACTTACTCTTTAAAGACCAAATGTCTTATGTGATGTAGCCAAGAGTGGTGAATGTCTGATATAATGCAATAAATAAATGTATTAAAGTTAGCATGTGTATATTTCTAAAAATACCTAATAAGATATTGATTTTTGTATTCTAAAGGAGTCGTACAAGAAGTCCTGGTCAGGAATGGTGATACAGTTATCTTAAATTGTACATGCACCAATCATTCAAACGGGGTGTGGGATGGACCAAGAAAGTCAACATCCGGAATTAACGATCCAAACAACGACAAACTAATCCCATATTCAACTGGGGTTCTACTTAATCCGAAGTTAAACTTATCAAAATATTATATTATTGGAAGTTACAAAACTAGAACTTGTAATTTAATGATTAAACAATTTTCGTCTTATGATGAAGGAATGTACCATTGTCAATTCGTGGAAAATAACACAGCAAATAGTCATTTTTACCGAGTTTTCATAAAATGTAAGTACTTTTTTTACAACAGTACATTTAATAATTTAGAATAAAACATAAGAACACGTTATGAATTTCAAAACTGTACAACAGTACTACTGGCAGTTTTTGAGAGATTTCAACTGATCTCAAACTATATCTAGACAGTAAAATTTTCGACCAATGATGTGTTTTAAATTCTACAAAAAAGATTCATTTTTCTCGAAATCTATTACACGACTTGTAAGGTATCTCTCTTTTTGCTAGCAATTAAACATTTTTTGCAATCATATATGTTAAATGCATCAGTTTTTCACCAGAAGGCATTTGTATGTATACTGCATGTTAAAGGTTCATGTGGACCCTTTGCCAATTTTTCCATAAAGCATTAAGCATATTTGAGATTTTTACATACGCAAGAGTTATTATGTGACAAATGTACTATCATTTTAGAGTTGAGGGCGGCAATATCTTTTAACATGTAGCCTGTGTTTGGCTATTTCATTGTTTTTCATAACTTTTATTTGAAATATATATATATCACATATATAAACGAGTCTAAATTGAAAACTACGTTCAAACCTATGATTGCGTTGGATAAAACCGCAATTTTTATACGTGTGTATGTCAAACAAATTTCGTTGTAGAAGGATCTAAAAACAGCACAAACAACATTTTCCAACAAACCCAAAAAGTGAAAACGTATATTCAAGCAAAACGCATTTGACTAACAGGTCGAACAACTGATGTTCTTTAACCCTGGTGACTGCCATTGGCGATTGTCAAATAAAATTGATCACAAGATGTAACAAACTGGATCTTAATATAAATTTAATACTAAACAGAAAAAAATTAACTTGTGGCCACGATGTTATGCCACAAACATACGGTGTCAATATTTTTTTAATACACCAGATCCGCATTTCGACAATAAATGTCTCTACAGTGTTGTTAGGGATCGAAACGGTATTTGGAAGGCCATATAAAAAGTACCCTCATTTTAAGAAAAAGTACTGTCATTTTAGATAGACTCTTGAATTTTAAGAGTCAATATAGGATGAACGGATCATATAAACAGGAGAGAAAATATGATACAAGCCCAAACGAAAACATATAAACGAGTCTAAATTGAAAACTACGTTCAAACCTATGATTGCGTTCGATAAAAACCGCAATTTTTATACGTGTGCATGTCAAACAAATTTCGTTGAAGAAGGGTCTAAAAACAGCACAAACAACATTTTAAAAAAAAACAAAAAAGTGAAAAAGTATATTTAAACAAAACGCATTTGACTAACAGGTCGAACAACTGATGTTCTTTAACCCTGGTGACTGCCATTGGCGATTGTCAAATAAAATTGATCACAAGATGTAACAAACTGAATCTTAATATAAACTAAATACTAAACAGAAAAAAAAATAACTTGTGGCCACGATGTTATGCCACAAACATACGGTGTCAATATTTTTTAGTACACCAGATCCGGATTTCGACAATAAATGTCTCTTCAGTGATGTTAGGGATCGAAACGGTATTTGGAAGGCCATATAAAAAGTACCCTCATTTTAAGAAAAAGTACTGTCATTTTTAGATAAACTCTTGAATTTTAAGAGTCAATATAGGATGAACGGATCATATAAACCGGAGGGAAAATATGATGCAAGCCCAAACGAAAAAAAATTAAACGAGTCTAAATTGAAAACTACGTTCAAACCTATGATTGCGTTGGATAAAAACCGCAATTTTTCTTTTAGTTCAAATAAGGTCACAATATAGAAGAATACATGCTGCCAAGAAATTGTATGTAAAAAATTGTATATTTACAATCCTGTTATGCTACTGTACATGCCTGATTGACAAAGATTTAATAAAATTGAATTATTCATAAAAATGTCACGGTATTACAATTTAAGTGTTTCTATATTAAGATTAAAAATATGCATTTTATGTACTTGTTTTGGTTTTGTTAATTCAAAGCTCGCGAGAACAGCTGATCTCTTTAGCCGGTAACAGTAGTGGTAGATATTCATAGATTTTTTTTTACATAAAAACACACTATTACATATACATGTGACAATAATAATGTGTCTGTTTTTTAAACCAGTTTAGACTTAATGTGTATATGTCTCCGCTGATCACAATTCTATGTTAGATAAATATAAATTTTTGGAATTAAAAGTTGTATAGTTATCAATAAGTACATTTTCAAAATCATTTATTTATTTAGTCTTGATGAAGATCTACATGATTAACGAATAAATGTAAGAAGATGTGGTGTACTTGCCCATGAACTAGATCACCGTACAGCCTTCAACAACGAGCAAAAACCTAACCGCATACACGTTTATAACATTTCCCAGAATTATAAATATGAAATCAAACTATTCAAACATGAAAACCATCGGCCTGATTGATGTACAACACTTATATAAAAAAATAAAAACAACAACGACAACCACTGGTCACAGAAAAGAGGGGGTTCAAACCATATGATCCAATTGAAAAATAATTTCGTCAAACAAACGGGAGATATTATCTACAGAACAAAACCTGGATCCGCCATTGTACAGTCTCCTGGCTAGTATACATGTAGGATAGCCAAAGATATTATAACGGCGTTAGACACATATTTCTTTATTTATGTTTTTATTCCATTCAGTTCTTCAATTTATCGATCGATTAATAAAAATATCGAAGCAATTATTTTAGTTAATCTACTAGTAATTAAATGATAAGACTGTAAGGCCTCTATTGCTATTTGAATTTGAATTTGAAGAATATTTAAACTTATTACGTTATAAAGATAAGATAATGTTGTGTAGGTTTAGAACTAGAAATCATAAACCGGTAGATGTCGTAAAATTATGAGACAGGAAAGGTACTGTGTACTTTGTAACTCTCAAGAGATATATGTAGGTTGATGTAGTTCACTATATTCTAAACTGCACAGCTTTAACAGAAAGTAGAAGACCTTTTCTTAAACCTAACCATGTAAGCAAAGTAAATGTTTCGAAATTGGGCACTTTATTTATTTCAAAAAATATTGTCTTTTAAAAAAATTGTGTAAATTAATTTGAATTATATATACATAAAAGTATGTTCTGCAGGCTGATCACCAATCGCTCATTCTTGTTGCTCGTTTTTTGTAAACCTGTCATACGCAAAATCTGTTTGTTAATATTGTATGTAAAAATATCTTTCTTTTTACCGTTAACTTGGTCTTATAAGAAATAAAGAATCTAAAGTAAATAATACAATTAATTTTATTCAGTTTTTTGGATTTAATTACCTTAAATTAAAGGGTGCGAAAAGATATATTAATGTAACTTTTTCAAAGTTCTAGTTAATCAATTATTGATTTTTAAGTGAATAAATCAATTTTTTTTTCTCGAGGAATAAATCAAATCAGGAACATATATATTGTTAGGTATACTGTTCCAAGATTGAATAGTATACACATCCTAGTTCTTATATTATAGTAATAATTATTCATCGGCGATAAGGATAGTATCTTTATTGTGTTGGAAGTTTATTGTTTTGGAAGAATCGTAAAAGTGTTTTATTTTCGAAATTCTATTTATTTACTCGGACATCGCTGAGTTTAAAATTCTCTTTTTTTTTTTACCATAGTGGACTTCATATTGTGTATTGAATTGAAACACGAACGCGTACCTCGATGAGAACACCTGGATTGAAAGTTTGCAAATGTTCCGACCAATGAAATTCATTTTACTATGTAACGCGAACTTCAACGAAAGCACCTAGATGACATATTTTATTTGTACGACAATTACTTTTTATTTAGACATTACCTCTAAAATATAGTTAATAAAAATTATATCAGAGCAACAGTGCATAATTGTTTTTTTTTCAATTCTTGTTTATTTTAATAATGTTTATGTTGATTTTAATTTGGTCGGTAGACTTATATTATATGCCCTGAACGTAAATATACGTTTTTTAAATGCATTAGACGTAAGAGAAAGTCGACTTAGAGCAAGTCAAGGTCGTAAAACTAAAATCAACTAACCCATCGTTATCGCAGACTAAAATTTATCTCATATAAACAGAATATATGTTCATTTATAGCAAGACTTTTTGTACGTCACGGTGCATGACAGCACAATAATCCCTTTACAGAATCGGAACCACAATTTACAATTTTCGTAATGTGCTGCTTTTCCACAATTAACGCCCCTTTCGCGTCAGTGACCGATCTTACAATTTGACACAATTTTAAAAGTTTATTGAGCTGTTCCTTCATTTACAATGTTGTGCAAGACTTAAATGTTAATTAAATTCAAGAAATGTCAACGTTATCTTCATTAATTTTATTATTTAACACAACATTGTTTTTATCACAAGCTATTTCATATATCAATATACAGCTAGGGAATATTTGTTGTTGACCGAAAATATAAGATACATCGATTTAAACTATGTGAAAAATAAATAATTTTTGTTAGTTACTTTAATTTCCGTGTCTTTATTTAATCAACGAGTACACTATAGTAAAACAGAAAAAGGGAAACGGAAATATACAGGAATACTTAAAGTTTCGTAAGTCATTGTAATGGACCATACGTTACTTACATGTCACAAGTTTTCATAGCACTCAGCAAGTTTTGAAACGAATATGTGAGATAAAGATCTACTGCATTTGGGCAAATCAAAAATATATTAAACATCTAACTACTTTATTTTTAACAGATTCACAAGTTATGAATTTTTTAAACCGTGCATCAATATTTTATTGTTTTTATTTAAATTCCTTATATGTTACGTGTATTGATCATTCGTTTGTTTAAAATGTGAAGTATATGACTTTAATAAGAATACATGCATTTATATATATAAGTCGATAAAGTTTGAAACAAATAAACGAAAGATACATCGATGTTGTTTTGCTTGAGTGATTTACCTGTTAATAGCTCGGGTCTCAACACGGTTTAAAACGAATTAATACCAGTTTGAAATAGTTTAACGGGGGCGTGGCCTATTTGTTTGACGTAACTTACCGCCAACTTGAATTAAATTGAACGACTGCTAGCGAATCTATTTGACTGGCATTAAAATGATTTGCTATGCATTGAAATAAATTAAAAATGATTTTTAATTTTTGTCAATCTTTATCAAATGACGATTAATATCATTTGAGGCGGTTCGCGGGTCTAAATAATTTATATAAGATTTCTCTATATTTTTCTATAAATGAACTTTATCTTATAGTTAATAGAAAAATAAAATAAAAAAGTGGGGTCATTTTCGCTCACAATCTGCCTTCGAAAGAAGCATACATTTTTGCAAAGGTCTTTTTTTTCTGTTGAAGTATTAGGAGAAATAAAGGTTATATCGAAATAAAAAAAGAAATTTATTACAGAAATCGCTCAAATTTTACAATAATTTAGTTTAAGTACAGCTTATATGGAAATTATATTAAAAAATATAGGTCACCGATGAGTTAAAAAAGATATTTAAATTTTAAAGCCAAAAAATGGCATTTTTCCACTAAAGGGAGATAATTTGGAATTTTTCAATGATGTATACATTTTAAAAGTCATCTGGGGCCAACACGAATTGTTTGTTTTGAATGATTTTTGTACCATATGATAAAGTAACAACTAAAAAAGGTAACAAATAAAATTTGAAATGAAAAACAAATGTTTAATTTTTTTCTGAAATTTTTATACCCTCGAGCCTCCTTAAACAGTGTTACTGCGTTTTTGTCCGATCAAGTTAAATTCGGGTTACTAGTGTAGGGATCGAAACGGTATTTGGAAGGCCATATAAAAAGTACCCTAATTTTTAGAAAAAAGTACTGTCATTTTTAGATAGACTCTTGAATCTTAAGAGTCAATATAGGATGAACGGATCATATAAACCGGAGGGAAAATATGATACAAGCCCAAACGAAAAAATATGAACGAGTCTAAATTGAAAACTACGTTCAAACCTATGATCATGATGATTGCGTTGAATAAAAACCGCAATTTTTATACGTGTGCATGTCAAACAAATTTCGTTTTAGAAGGGTCTAAAATCAGAACAAACAACATTTTCCAAAAGACCAAAAAAGTGAAAAAGTATATTTAAACAAAACGCATTTGACTAACAGGTCGAACAACTGATGTTCTTTAACCCGGGTGACTGCCATTGGCGATTGTCAAATAAAATTGATCACAAGATGTAACAAACTGGGTCTTAATATAAATTTAATACTAAACAGAAAAAAAATTAACTTGTGGCCACGATGTTATGCCACAAACATACGGTTTTCTACATTGGTTAGAGGTATAGGGGGAGGGTTGAGATCTCACAAACATGTTAAACCCCGCCGCATTTTTGCGCCTGTTCCATGCAAGTCAGGAGCCTCTGGCCTTTGTTAGTCTTGTATTATTTTAATTTTAGTTTCTTGTGTACAATTTGGAAATTAGTATGGCGGTCATTATCACTGAACTAGTATATATTTGTTTAGGGGCCAGCTGAAGGACGCCTCCGGGTGCGGGAATTTCTCGCTACATTGAAGACCTGTTGGTGACCTTCTGCCGTTGGTTTTTTATTTGGTCGGGTTGTTGTCTCTTTGACACATTCCCCATTTCCATTCTCAATTTTATTTATGGTGTCAATATTTTTTAGTGCACCAGATCCGGATTTCGACACAAATGTCTCTTCAGTGATGTTAGGGATCGAAACGGTATTTGGAAGGCCATATCAAAAGTACCCTCATTTTAAGAAAAAGTACTGTCATTTTGAGATAGACTCTTGAATTTTAAGAGTCAATATAGGATGAACGGATTATATAAACCGGAGGGAAAATATGATACAAGCCCAAACGAAAAAATATAAACGAGTCTAAATTGAAAACGACGTTCAAACCTATGATTGTGTTGGATAAAAACCGCAATTGTTATACGTGTGCATGTCAAACAAATTTCGTTGTAGAAGGGTCTAAAAACAGCAAAAACAACATTTCCAAAAGACCAAAAAAGTGAAAAAGTATATTTAATAAAAACGCATTTGACTAACAGGTAGAACAACTGATGTTCTTTAACCCTGGTGACTGCCATTGGCGATTGTCAAATAAAATTGATCACAAGATGTAACAAACTGGATCTTAATATAAATTTAATACTAAACAGAAAAAAATTAACTTGTGGCCACGATGTTATGCCACAAACATACGGTGTCAATATTTTTTAGTACACCAGATCCGGATTTCGACAATATATATATCACATATATATAAGTACATTGTACGGCTGAGTCAGTGACAACTCTACAACAGATGTATCCATCGGATCGCCATCAATGATGGTGATACATGGCTGAGTACAGCAACTTTACAGATCTTACATTGTTGGGTTGATGTTTAGACGAGTTGTATATCACATATATATATTGATATATATATATAAACTGTCAACGTTGTTCAATTCATTGTCTGTTATCTGATCTGTTAACTATGTTATATAAAAATTGGATTTTTGTCATCTGTAACTTGACACATAAAGTTTTCACTGGTTTATTTTTACATGATTTATCTCCTTTTCCTTTTTTCCGGAAAAAAACATAAAAATTAATAGTTAAAGAGGTCCTCATGTCATCCATCCTCTAAAGGAAAAATGCTTCGTTTAAAGGGATGTACGAACGATCTAGTACATTTGTTAACACAATATGCGGTTTTTTTTCAGGAACGCCTTATTTTCAGGGGATATAAAGAGGAAATTAAAACAGTTATATAGAATTTTGTTATCGTAATTCACCAATATTGTATAACATATTGTTCATAACTTGAAGTAAGAAGTACACTGGTATATAAATGTAACTTATGAATAAATCAATGTAATGATGTTAAGTTTATTCCTATTAGCTCCCATTGAAGTAGCAATTAATACAACACATTTTGAAGATAAAATAAACCTTCAGTGCCATGTTTCCGACGATTCTGGACCCTATACATTAAAGGATTGGGAACATAAATCAGAATCTGGTAAACATATACGCTATATAGAAAACGCACAAGACGGTCCAATTGTACTTAATAAAGGCAATTATCAAAACAGCGGGATTTACATATGTAGAGTGAAGAATGGCATCCACGATACGAAAGGACAACATCATCATGGAAATCAAGTCGTAATACATTATGAAGGTAATTATATTAATATTTCTTTGAACATTTTGCTTATGATGTGTATTATATTATTCAATATATGAAAATCCAATTAACTGTAAGGACATATAGACTATATAAAGCGAACAGAACAAAACAAGATACTAGATCTTCATTGTAATTATAGTGTCAACTACCTACTTGCATTGGTTCAAAATTTGTTTAGCTTTATCTACCAGAGTAGACAACATGTGTATTGCATATACTTCGTCTTAACGTTTTTGTTAAGCCTATGTCTTAAGTTTCCTAATGCTAGACATAGATTTTGTGTTAGCTGGAGCTGTCAGTAACTGCGACTATGAGAACTATAAAAAAAAACTTTATTTTTATAAGGTAGAATCTGTGTTCTTCATACCGGTAGATGTATGCAGGTACCTTATGTGACAAAGTTTCTTTTTGTTTAGTCATTGACCTTATTTGCATAGTTCATGACAGATTGATATACGTTTATTTATTTTTTGTTTTGTGAAATACTCACTTATTACAAAATGTATAAGTATTAGTTTAACCATACTGGTATATTGAATCAGTCTAAGGTCTGTTTTTGTCAAGCAGGGTTTACCTGGCCGCGACCTTACTTCATGAATCAGTGATCAAGGTATTTTTCGTGGTCTCGTCTGTATCCCATATACTAAACGACCTGTTTTCTCCAAGGGGACATAATACGTCAATCTACCTTTAGTAAGTAAATGGCTACATAAAAAACACACACATGTGGTCATATTGCGTCTTAATTTAGGATACACAAGGTATCAAAGGTACCAGGATAATAATTTATTACGCCAGACGCGCGTTTCGTCTACATAAGACTCATCAGTGACGCTCATAGCAAAATATTTATAAAGGCAAACAAATTCAAAGTTGAAGAGCATTGATGATCCAAAATTTCCAAAAAAATTGTGCCAAATACGGCTAAGGTAATCTATGCTTGGGATGAAAATATCCTTAGTTTTTTGAAAAATTCAAAGGTTTGTAGAAAGGAAATTTGTACAAATGACCACATTATTGATATTCATGTCAACACCGAAATGTTGACTACTTGGCTGGTGATACACTTCGGGACGAAACGTCTACCAGCAGTGGCATCGACCCAGTGGTGAAAATAGTTACAAAATAGTAAAAGGTACAAGGATTATAATTTAGAACGCCAGATGCGCGTTTCGTCTACATAAGACTCCTCAGTGACGCTCATATCAAAATATTTATAAAGCCAAACAAGTTATAAACCTAGTGATAGTTCTTTTTGAAGGGAGGAAGACATTCAAGTAATTATCTAGACATTTAGGTTGTTACAAGTTTGTATTTATTCCATAGTTGTTAAGTATTTATAATAGAGTGCTCTTCACTTAAGACCAACACGAATGGTTGAATGTTATATAATACATTTAAATAGAATGTACAATATTGTACATTGTTGTATTAACAAAAATGTGCAATTATATTATATTGATGCACTTATCGTCGCTAACTAACAGAATGCCCTCCCTTCAAAACCTTAAAGCCATGAAAGTTATAGACTTTTATTATTGATTTTTTGTTGTTGATTTTTACAGAAATATGTATCATTGAATTATGTTTTCATATCATGGAAATAATTATTTGTTGAAAGTTAAAATTCCAAAATGAAAAGCTGTAAAACAATACCAAAAGAGCAGAGGATAAAAATTAGAGGGAAAATATATAGATATACTAATTAAGGATATTAAAATGAAATTCACACTTTTATTTAAGATCAAAAATGTTTTTTTATCATACCATAACATATTGCCTAACTCATTAAGATTCGTCATATTACTATATTTAATCCGTTTCTAAATATATTTCAGGGCCGCCGGTGTTTCTTTTAAACAACAACAAAACCTGGTTTGGTCAATGTTGTGATGAAGTTATTATTACTTTAAAAGTCTTTAATTCATCTGATATCACTAGTGAACCAACTCTTAAACTGACGGAACAGAATGACGAAAGGCATTTGTCTGAAGTGATAGGTTCATTAATGAATTCGACGTGTAGAGATCATTTAGTATCCTACAATGTCAGTGTCAATGTGCCATGCATCGAACTGGAATTTAATGTTAAGATTATGAAAGGCGAAAGCAGGAATTATTCTGCAAAATTGTGTAATAAGTTTGGGTGTAGTTTCTTCGACTTTACTGTTATATCAACAGGTAAGTTTATGAAAGACTTATGTTTTGTATATCACCACAAAAACCTTTCGCTAACAGTAAATTCACGTGAATTTTAATCAATGTCAATATAACATGAAAAATCAGTTCTTTAAAATTCATGTAAATCTCATATAAGACTCTCGCAGATGTAAATGAGACGTAAGGAAACTATAAAACTAGGTTTATTCCCCATGTTTTACAGAAGGAAATGACTGTATCAAGTCAGGACAATTGTTTTCCATTGCTTTGATGGAGGGTTTGGTATTTTCTCTTCATTTATTTTTGTTCCTATATTGTATTCATTTTGATTGATTGCTTGATTAATGGTTGCTACACATCGAGTGAAAATAGTCCATGCATGTTCAGGAAGTACAATCGATGTTTCCTTAAATGGAGGACGTACGGAATGAACGTCTAGGTAATTTAGTCTTAACTAATAAATATATCTGAAAGGTTCAAAGAAAATTTCTGACTTTGGCTGTGTACCTGTGCATCTTACACAGTCAAACAGGCTCCCAACTTGGAAAAGGATTTTACTGTCGATTCGATGCAAACCAAGTTGTATATTCCTAAACATATGACGTTTTGTACTATTCTTTAGAAGAAACAAATCATAACCAGCTGCAGCTAAAATTAATATTGTGTATATACCATTGCTCACTTGTCTTTATTAATCGTAATTTCTGAATATTTTATTGCAGATGGAAAAACAACTATTCTTCTAAGTGAGTTTTATGTCTAATAACATCATGAACATATAGTTACTTCTTTCATCACTCATTTTCATTAAGTGACTGTCTTATGTAAAACGTTTCAATCTGTAAGATAGACATCCAAATTTGAAACAAGTTACGTGTAAAAGGTCTTACAATTAGATAAATATAAAAATACAAAAAAAAATCATATGTTTTCTTCGGTTTTGATTGGAACTAGCTCTCAAATGATTAATGGCCTATGAACACCGGTATATTACTGTTGCCTTTATTTAGAAGAAGTATTTAAATAATTGTTCCTGTATATTTTCGTTGTCTCCGACGACTTGAGTTATGTGAGTCTTCTAATATGAGTTACATATCATAAAGTTTATGTTAAGTTTTGCTCCGATTAATTTGCAATCTAGTTTTTTGAACTTTGAAACTTCAAAGATTAATTTGTTAGCAACACCATTCGCGTCGTTCCGCCTCGTTTAGTTTTTACGATCATGTCGACACGAGCTTAATCTTGTTTTAACAACTTATCGGTAGATCTTATGATTTTATTTTCAACGAAAAGAACATAATTCAATTCAGAATGGTACAGTAGCATGTGCAATTTTTACTTAACAAATAAACGAAATTACAAAACATCAAGAAAGTAAAAAAGGTCTCTAACTTTCACTCGAAGTTAAAAGTGTTTGAATCTTGAGTAGAAAATTGATTTATTTTGTTTTTAATTCAGTTGTTAATACCTGATTTAAAACAATACAGCATAATTTGATTCAATATAAGATCATCTCTGTATTTTTTTTTAAAGATCATGTAATTCACATCACATAAAATTGTTTATTGGTAATTTTTTTCCAGATGACGGCTTTAAATCTACATTTCTACATGACTATTGCTGGATAACTATTGGCAGCTTAGTCGGAGGAATTCTTACTATCTGTGTTTGTTCGCACATTTACTGCTACCTTAAGCGTGAAAAAACGTGCAGAAGAAATATTATTGAAATAACACTAGGAGACAACTATGATGAAGTAGAACATTTGAATTATAACAATGTTATCATTAATAATGTAAACAACGATGCAAATATGAACAATGACAACGTATCAAGTATCATCGAAAATAACGATATTATATTAAGGGTTGATGTTAATAGCTCTGATGACAGCTCTTCAATCAAACTATCTGGTGACGGTTATGAAAATCCTTATCAGACATTTAATTTGTGTGATATTGACATGCATCATTATAGTAGTATCGTATCGTGCAATTATCAAAACACGATAATATTTCCACCAATTTTGACTGCAGACAATCTAGATAATTCAAATACTGCAGCAGATAATCTTAAAAATCCTTGGCTCGTTATATACAAGAGAAAACTATGAGCTAAATAAAAAATTACCAGTTTTTATGATATTTTCGAAATAAACAAATGATGTATCAAAGATTTGTACTATGTTGAATATGTCATAACAATCATGATTGATCGTTTAAGCAGTGATTGTTTGAAAGCAGTATAGAAAAGTTATACTGGTTAGGAATAAAAAAAGCATGAATTCATGTTTTTTGGGGGGTATCATTACAAAAAAAGTTTTTAGAAAGTTCATCATGTTATACTAGAATGCGATATAAGTGTACTTAAGTATTATGCATTATAGCTGATATATCATTTTACATGCTGATGCATACATGAACATGATTAGGTTACGATAGCTTTGGGAAGAAACTCTTGGACCTGAAATATTTGATCGTCAACATTATCAAGTCCTGATTATAACCATGATAACAGTAAACCATTAACACAAATTGTACAAACGTCCAAGTTTTGTCTATAAACTGTTGCTTATTGATTCTTCCCGAAAGGATTTCGTACACAGGGTATTCAACATATCAAATTGTATTACCTTTTCGACTTCAATTTGTGTTAAAATCATATAAGTAGAAAACAAGGTATATATTATTTTTATGTCAAGAATGCTTAAATGGTTTTATAGGGATTTGGTAGATAGGTATAACCAATGAATACTATTTCTAGATTAAAATGATATCTCAACAACATACAATAATATGTCTAACTATATGTGAACATGCTGAATATTGTGCATTCCTTCAGTTTGTGTTTGTTATCTTGATTCGCATCTACCTAATTCATGCTGGGTTAGGTAGTCCTGCGACAGAACTTTATCAGGGAATGGTTCTGTCCTCAACGGTTTTTGTATATCCTTATATCCTTATTCTATGTGTTTTGGTTTGTTTATATCAGAACGGCAATAAAACAACAATGTGTTGCTTAGTTTTGTATCCACTTATACGTACCTTGCGATTAAAACACGATACTTCCTCGAAGAAGTAGTGCAAGTTCGTTAAACTGAAGTGTTCTGGTAATGTGCTGGCAAAATGGTTCTAGTTCTGTGCACTTATATTCTGGTTATGTGCATATATCCTTTGTCAAAGTATTTAATGCACATAATGTGTGCTATCAACCGAAACTTTTTATTGAGGAACATATACATATAATTTGCGAAATTATTACCTTTTTAAATGACCATCAAGATACTGTGCAGAACACCAAAAAAAACCTTAATAACAAGGCTTATTTGGGTTTGATCGCCAACTGAAAAAAATTAAATCGAAACGAAATTATGTAGTTGTTAACAACTACAATATTGATATTTGTTTGTGTAGTCCGACTACCCAAGAGGATATCGCGGACTTTTATTTTCCTACCGTTACAGATCCGGTTGGTCTGTTTACTTGGTTGAGGAGTTTTATATAGTGTTGCTGGCCGTTCCTAGTTGAACATAGCTGTAATAACCAACTCTGGAGATGGTATTATTAAGTGTGACGAGTGTGGTGGTATGCGGAGTAACTCGGGATCATGGTTGGTTCTGGCGATGGCATGCCATTTTGGGGTTAAATGGATTAACTAATAACAACATGAACAATGACCGTCTTAATTACGATCCCCTCAGGCTCATCTTGATATTTTGATATGCTCTGACTTCTGTCTGGTGGTTCTGGTCAACGTTGGCGGTAGGTTAAAGCAACAGTTTTGGCTTGCAACAACTGGTCTTAACGTTCGGCGTTCTGTCTCCTTGTGGTTGGTGGTTAGCTCTTTTGCAGGGACGTTAATTTTACTGAGTATAGCGCACAAAACATTAAATAATGACTCGGAAAATCAAAATATTAGAGATTTTGCCTAAAAAAGGACAGCCATCAGTGTATAATTAAAGTCATTTATACTGGCTTTATAACAGTTAAATTTCAGTTGGTCTAGACCATTTCTGAGATAAGTTTGGATTATAAATATTCCATAGTCTTATCACTTTTGCTGTCGTTTCCATGAAAACGATCTACACTACTTTGGTAACGGTTTCTTTTAACCAAATGAATTTCATTCTTGTCACTTCGCGTTAAAAAAAATTACAGATTTTCAGAGGTTAAATTACTAATTACTTTAAAACAAATCATGTTTAAAATAAAAACGCAAAATCTAGTGTCAAAATGTATTGGTACTGAAATTGAGGGGTCTTAGTAAACAAATGAGAAATACTATATCCGACTTCTCTTCTTCAAAAAATTATCATTTTACAAATGGTTATTAGGCCTTGATATTATTTAAATAATTAATGAATGCAATTCAAATACAATACCAACAAGCAATAGTCGATCAGTTAAACATTTATGATAATACAAAGTTTTTTGTATATGATTCGAAAAAACCTTCTCTGCAGTTAATGTTCTCAGTGCAGTTGTATAACACATTTTTTTTAATATTGGAAATTATCAATATTATATGAATAGAACAAATTTCCAATATGATGCGAGATATATCAGATAGTTTTGGACAAAACTGTCAACCAACACGTGAATGAACATCAAATGGTCAAATACGATACGATACGATAATTGCTCATTGTGAACTTCTAAATTATACTATTTACCGGGTTTGTAATAACACGACGGGAGCCAAATGTCGATTAGAAGCTGCTTACTCATACAGAGCACATGAGATCACACCAAGTTTTTGGTGGGGTTCGTGTTGATACGTCTTTAGATTCCAATGTTGTGTGTTATGTACTCTTGTTTGTCTTTTTGTCTTTGTCTCTTTTAGTCTTTCATAGTCGTCTTGGTAGTTCAATACATCTTCACAAATCACTGATAGATTCTGAATTGCTACTATTTTTCATGTTTGTGCGTAAAGTATCGGACACAGTGTGGTGTTTGTGTGCAGAGTATTGGAGAGTTGTTTTATTGACAATCACACCACATCTTCCTTTTTATATTTAAAAAAATAAATTGGAACTTATTGCTGAAGAACTGGAGTGTAAACTCCCCTGGAAAAATACAACTGCATTGCATTGTTGTTTGTGAAAGCGAAGAAGATGACTATTCGCAAAAACCTACGATGATTGAAAAAATCACAACTACAGTGATTTTGACTCAAAGAAGAAAGGATATTGCATAGAGTGAATGGAGTATAGTAACCATCAGAAACAGCACTATATCATATTTTTCAGGAGTATATCCAGAAATAATAGACTTTGAACGTTAGTTCATGAATGTGATATACCATCCGTCCAAAATAGACACACCGATTTTTTAAAACATATATAAAAAATCTAAAGGGATCTTTAAAGTAGTATAATTTACTTTTTTTGTGTTCAACTAGCTTATTTACTAGCTGGTAGTAAATTGCAGTTGTAGTGATAATTTAAACAAAATGGTTGCGTTTGATAAAGAATTCAAACACTTTTAAATCAGAACTTAAAATAAGAAGATTCAGTATGATTGTCAAAGAGACAACTCTTCATAAAAGACAAAAGTATACCAAAGGTCACCGTACGGCCTTACAACGTACGCATTTCTTATGCAATTTAATGTATCTTCAGTATGAAAACTCGATTTAAAAAACATATAAAAGTTATATATATGTATCTTAATCAAAACATGAAAAAACTAAATGATCAAAAGTGATCAATATATTTTATCCATATTCCAGTAAGGTTCAACTTGACTGAGGGAGATAGGATATGCTGAAACTGTAAGCCAGTATAAATCACTATTAAAACAAGTACACTATACATGATATAGTACCCTTTTTTTGAAGCTCATCACCATTTGAAGTCATATGAAACGAGTGACTCGTGAACAATAATTTTTATCCAATTCTTGAATCAATGCATTTATATATCATAAACTTAGTCTTTTTGTGCATGATTTCATCATTTTCATATGCATCCACATCGTGTTATCGTCAAAAAATTCTATCGGTCTGTTAAGATGTGAAAAAATGGCAATTAATTAATTGTCGTGTTTTGAAGCCGTAGTTTACCAATTGTCACCTTTATAGTTAACTCTCAACAAAAAACATGAATATTGACCACGAGTATAACATGTACAATACGATCATAATAGTTTATTTAATAACAGATCCATGCGTATTACGATCACCGGATTTTACGAAAAAGGTCACGCTGTGTACACTGCATACAAAAAACATATGAAAGCAAACCATTTTACTAAAACAAGTATAGTTCGTCTAATTTGAACATATTTTAGAATGTCATTGAGGAAAAATATATGTACATCAGTTTGATAATAAAAACTAACCACTTGAGTTTAAAAAAACATTTGTATTTTTTGTGTTCGATGTTTTATATGACTTTAACGAATTAGTTGCTTACTGATTAGTTTGTTTTATCTTTCAAGTCATTATGATTTAAAGATAGAATTGCAAATGCATAAGTAAATTGTAAACAATGTGTTATTCAGTTTTCTAAAATTGAAAAAAAAATTATAAATTCAATTGTCATTTTTAAATCACGAGTCACACTTCTGCATGTTTATCTTTTAAAACAGAATAAATTGTTGGACAGTACATCGTATATTTGCTTTCCCATACCCTATTACGTAGAGATTTAAAGTACACATATTTTTATGATTGTTATATCAACACTATACAGGGCAAATTGAAGAAGGGACGAATATAAAGAAAGAAATGTTTCACTTTCTGAATTATTATCAGTTGATATGTTGTTAAGGGAAACACTAAATTGTAACATTACTGGTGTTTAGACTCAATCAAATAATTGTACATGTATTGGTATTAGATACATACAAGTTTATATAATCTGGGCACAGGGAAAGGGGATTGACCGCAACGAAATATTTGTAGAAGTTTTATTTGTATGTCTAAGTTTTAATTTATATAACAATGCAAACATGTAGACGTATGTAGCATTTAAGTCAAATTATTTAAAATGATTCGTATCGATGAATTAAAGATGTCAATGCACTGTCTGAGAGTGCAATATTTTTTGAACATACATCATAACTGTTAATTTAGATATTATTTTTATATATAATTTTTTATGTATAATTTTTCGAGCATGGACACAAGTGCGAGTTTGCATTTGCGATTTCAATAAGATCTGCATATATATGTTTCAGCTATCTTGTTGCGAATGATTATTAATGCGATACTCACCAAGTCGCATTTTGTGCGTTACAAAAAACTTGTATTTATTTCTGAATTCAACCTGATTGTGATTCTGATACAAAGAAGTACTCTGTATGTTTAAAAAAATGGTTAATTTAGTATTCATTATTTATTGACTTGATTAAAATCATGCCGTGTACTTATCCAGATAAGGCCAAGTGTTATAAGTACTGTTAAGTAGGATGTAGTCGAACACGCTATAGTGTTGAACATATATGGTTACACTTTAGAACACTTATAAATTGATCAAAACCAATTTCCGTTTCCAATGAGGAAATTATTATAATACAAAATTAATGATGGCGGATCAGATACATGTGTGTATTGAATAAGGTAAATAATAGTTTTTGACTTGCTTAAGTAGAATAATATAATTTGAAGAACATCATTTCAAATATGTTAGATTTACTAGTGCTGTCAACATCCGTGCATACGAAGCACGAAACCTCGCTACACGCAAATAATATTTAAATGATATATATTGACTTTACCACTATTTCTAACAAGATACTAATAGACAGTAGTCAGCAATAAGAGTATATTAATAGAAATCATGCGGAGACAGCATTATAATTATATAGAAACTTGTGAAACATTAACAATTTTATATAAAAATGAATAACTCGCTCAATAAATTTTAGGAGATTTGTTTTATGATACTTACATACATGTATTTCCAAAAACAGCAATTTAAAAAAGAATTATCGGCTTACACATGATCCTTACATACAGTGTCTTTTTTATGTGGTCCTTTTAAAAAAAAAGATATCTACAATACTCAATATAAGTCATTCATTGTGAATATTTAAAATGATAGCATTATCACAATGCATAAGCATTTATTTTCATAGAAAATCTGAACAGACAAAAAACGTGGTTGTAACACATTGCATGTTATTAACCTAAGATGTTAAACGACAAGAATTTATCAGAGACTTTTTATCCTAGCATGTAAAATTAAAATCTTCCAGTTGATTTTAGAAAAAATAAAATATTCAGCTTTTTTTTTTAAACATAGTCATTGGCCCTGTATCTGAATGAAACTTAGCGTGAATCATGCATTTATAATCGGCTTCAAATTTGCATGACGCTCGGGATTAATTACGAATAAAAATGCCTAACCAATGATTAAAAGAAAGATAATCTACGACTGCCATGAATTATTTCGATTCAAATATACCAATTATTGATTTTAAAACATGACAGCCGTCTTCATATGAAAAAATGAAAATTGAAACGGTGAATGTGTTAAAAAGACATCCTCCCCACCTAAGAGCAAAACACATATCAAGCCCACCAATTGGTCTACAACATAGCGAGACAACACCGCACCCAAAGGCGGGCTTCTGCTTGATCCTTAAAAATTTTCGTCACAATTAACTCCACAACATATAGATTCATCAAAAATTAAACAACATACCAGACTTCCAAGTGAAAAATATGATTTATGTTTAACTAATAAATTATGTGATACTAATGATATTTTAATATGGGATAAATTGGGAAGGCAACATGATTTATTTCACCCGTCTAGATTCAGACAATTCACATACTAAGTAAGTCGCAAAACCAAAGATTTTTTCTTTCTTTTTCATATTACACATAACGGAGTAATGTTTTCTTTTTTTAGTATAACGTGTTTAATAGCAATTTTTGTTAACCATCGGATTGATGAATGGATTACAATTTGAATAATTTAAGGCTGGAGATATGAGGAAAAAACAGCAGAAGGCATTTTTAATTATCCTAAAAGTCTTCCCTGTTTTAGCATTAGGTTAAGTATGAACTTTTTAAATTGATACTGTATTTAGAAGAAAAAACCTACTTTTCATTTGGTGTTCACGAGACAAAATATATGTTAGACTCAAATCGACGTCCATACTGTTATCGACGACCGATCATTAAATCGACGTCCAAATCTGACGTCACATTCCAAAATCGATTGCAATATTGTGATCCTCAAATCGAAGATTAATATTTTGATCTTGTAATCGACGTCCAATGTGCCGACGTGTATTGACAAAACGACGTTCAATTAATTGTGGTCTTCTCTTATCGATCTTCAAATCAATAAAAAATAAATTACTATACTTACACCTATAAATGCAAAAGCTGATTTCAGTGTGCACCATTTTGTTTGAAAAATATGGTTAATTATGTAAGAAATAACTGAAGAATGACTGAAGCGTGCCCCATCTTAGACACTCAGTGGAGACTCTCTTACAAATTTTTGAATACGCTACTGTCATAAAGTGTTTTGTAGGCTTCGAATGACAACAATATTTTAAACATTGTACCTATCTTTCATATAGTTTTTTTTCAATCCGAAATAGGTAACATGCGTATTGATATCTATCTTGATAGAAGTAAATCCAATCGATCTACATTGTAGTGTGGCATTCCTGTTTATTTTAATAAATGACATGCATGTTAGTTTAAATCAATAAAAAACCAACGACTCTAGAGGGCAGTATTCAGTCTTCAACCATTTTTTTTTATTTCGCTATAATTTGTTTAGGTTCCCATCTCCGCTTAGTTCATTTGCTTTGAATTTTTTCATGTAATACGACATGTCGTCATTACATGTCTCGGCGTTTGGAGCTTTGCCTATTCTCGTTTATTTTTTTTCTTTCCAAAGCGTATCAAAACAGTATCCTTCAATAGATGCTACGTCTTTCTTTATTGTTGTCATTTTATAAAGTTATGACCGCATTGTTGCAAGTCCATAAACCGAACTTCGATTAGATAAGCTAAACATTGGACTTCGTTAAAGAAAATCACAAAATTGGACGTCAGGTAGAGGTACATAAAATTAGTCATCGATTCGTCATGTTTTTTCTGATTTGAAAATAAGACGTCGATTTGACGAACGGACGACGATTAGAGACAAGACGTAGATCTGAGTCTTTCATATATATTACATAAACAACATCAAGGATCAAAGACAAGGCAAACACTTATAATGTTCACTTGGCCTGACTGTGAAATTTAAAAACCTAGTTTTAGAACAACGTATTCATTTCACGAACCAGAAATTTCAACACAAATGAATGCAATGTGTATTAAGCTTATTTAAAAGTCATGGCAACCGTTAGTGTTCTTCCTTTTAGGTCTTATATTTCACTACCAGAACTACCTACGAAATCGTAGCAGAAAAAAAACTTGTCTTATGATTTCCAAACAACAAACACATGAATATAAAATACATTTCGTCAGTTATGAAAAAGTGAAACCACACTGTTTTTTTTTTTGTTTTTTGTTTTTTTTGTTTTTTTATTGTTTTTGTTTTTATGTTGTTTTTAAGGGGGGATAGGGATATGGGCCAGGTCGTTTTATTCGATGTTTAGGGTTATACTTTAATATTAAATTATGTCAAAGTAATATATTGTCACATTGATGGTATATTAATGCTTTAGTTGAATATTTTCAAATTACATTCACGCAAACATACAAGTTCAACCTATGAAGTATCTCTTGTATTCAGGAGTTAAAACAAGCGACAAAGTGTTTGTGCGAAGGGGTGACGAATTTGTGTTGAATTGCACCTGCTTTCGTGAGAATAATGGCAACTGGAAAGGACCAAACATATCATCCCTATTGAATCACTTAAAAGAGGAATACATAATTCCGTATGCTACAGGAATAAAATTAAATCCGATATTAAATAGATCTAACGTTCATATTATTGGTGATTATGACAAGAGTAAATGTAAATTAGTAGTAGAAGATTTTTCGGCTCTAAACGAGGGCATATACAAATGCCAGTATATTAAAACCAATGTAACACACAACCATGTGTTCAAAGTTCTAATGATATGTAAGTATCAATATATCCAAGAATAAGATCACTGACAAATGCTTATTACTGAAGAGCAACACTTCTCCTGATCAAACATAAGTTATTTTAATACAACCACACATAACTTTGATCGTGTATTACAAGTAATTTTTGCATTTATGATACATTTCTTACTATGTTAAGATTGAACAACTACCTGTTCGTTATGATAATCATCAAGTATTAAATGATATGAAGTTTGCCATACTGATCATTTGGCTCATCATGGTTTATTGTAGACAAATGGCAAGTATGACATACTACAATTTTGAGTCGTAGGGCATTATCACAGGGCAGTTATGGACTGCTGTAAAACGTTTACAGATTGTCCAAAACACTACTCTTAGTTTGAAAACATTTGACCAAAGTTGATTCCTGAACCGTGCTCGCTGAATTATAAAATTAAAATTTGGTAGTTACCACGTGATATGTTTACAAATCAATTTCAAGCACTTTTATTGCAAAGGCAGACACGGTAAAACCACGGTAACATTGTTTTAGTTCTGCATTATAACTATTCTTAGAGCGAATTATGCAGACATATGATTGGACGCTTAACCTAACAACGTCCTTTTACCACCTTTTGACTTAATATGCTTCCTCGATATTTGTTTTTTGTTTTGCTTGATATGAGATTTTAAAATGAATAAACCGTTTGACCTGCATCATAATGACAAAATGTATTTACAACTCCCTCCCCCTCCCCATTAGTGTTAACCACCTAACTAAAATTGTTTTGTTCACTTTATAGATCCTTCGGAGTTGACCTTACATGTGTACAACTTAAGCGACGGTATAAAACTTACATGCAATGCGTCAGGTGTGCCTAGTATTTACTTTGAAGACTGGGAATACTGTTCAAAACTGAATCAACATATCAGATATCTAAAGGGCACACACGATGGAAATTTTTTTATTCAGGATAACCAATACCAACACAGTGGAATCTACACATGTAAAGTGACAAATGGCGTGTCTTTAAGAAATGGAAATCTTTTCCAAACACAGCAGATATCTATTCCGTATGAAGGTAATGTCTCTATGAACATGATGAAAATTTCAGCATTGAAAATTTATGTTCTTGTATCATAACTTTTTATAGTAAACCTCTTATGAATTGACTAGACTGAAAATAATTTTGATTTAAAATTAAGTTCATTCAGTCAATATCCAGACTGGTTTACTGACATGGATTCAACTTTGTTCTGATGATTTCTTTGCAGCCAAAAAATTTGGCGATAATTACTAATAGGACAGTCAAATAAAACTCCATGGTTTAAAACGAAAAAGCCAAATAGACAAAGAAAAGTAAACAAAATACAACACAACACAACATAAAAATAAAGACTGAGCAACACGAACCCAACCAAAAATGGGATAATCTCAGGTAAGGGTTAACAGATTGTTCTCCACACGTGGCATTCGTCGTGTTTCCCAGGTATTGTCTAATTCGGTTAGCCACATTCGGGTTAAGGGGACGGGATTGTTGTTACGATATTTGGAAGATACCCGCGGACAACAAAAAAAAATCATAATGATGTCGGTAAAAATTTATGAAGGGATGATTTCAACTTCACGACTTGGAACACTTAATTTAACAAATGTTTAATAGCTTTCTCCTTTTCAAGGTTATGTTAGGTCTATGTTCAGACAATTCCATAATTGGTATTTACACCCCCTAAGTAAACATTGGTACAGGAATGCTTCCAATAACTGTATATTACGTATTAGTTTGACAACTAAAAAATAATTTTGAATAAACTTTAACTCTTGACAGAATGTCATTTTTCGGTTGAAATTGTTGAGAACAAAATAACCCTATATACATTCAATATTGTCCAGATCGATTTATTTTAAGTATTTATGAACTTTGTTTTTGTTTTCATTTGACTAAATACTGTATACTACATTTGCAACCTGTATGATTTCATAACTCTATAAATCAGTTTTTATTTTAAAAATGTTCATTGTTACTAAGCTCATTATAAAGGTATGATTGTGATTCTATTATCTTTCTTGTTTCAGGGCCCCCGATCTTTGTTTATGGAAATAATCGAACATATTATGGTCAATATGAAAACATTTTTAGTTCATCTGAAATAAGAGTATCAATCATAACGACGAGCTGGATACAGACGTTTAAAGCTTTGGTAACGCCTCACTATTCAACTTGTGAAGGGCATTTATAATTCTATGGAGTGAATATAACTGTTTTATGTATCAGCTTTTCGTTTTCATTTCTACTATCTGGAACAGACGATTTTACGAATTATACTGCTGATGTTTGTAATAAACATGGATGCAACAATCGTGTGGTTGGAATTGTGTCAGAAAGTAAGCTAAATATGCTAAATATAATACCTCCTTTTATGGCTAGATATAACAGTTTAGATTCGTTCATACTTTGTTGTCTTTTCAGAAATATGCAATTAGTCACCTAGGAATCAAATTAAAAATTCACAAACTACATGCTGTTAGTCTAGTAATGCTTCAGTTTGAAGCAAACGTACCGATGCTTAATAAGGTAGTTTGTAACAGTGCAAGACGTTTGATAGATAGATAGATAGATAGATAGATAGATAGTTTATTCTCATAAAACCATGCAAGTACAAAGGTTACAGAGAAGTTAAAAAATAATATACATAAAAATAAAAAAATGCATTAAAAATGCATAAAATTCGATATTCAAAATTGATGCCGTTGCTCAATTGCTCAAAAACATTGCCTGTAACGATACCAAGATTGTCAAAAGCAATCATGTCTGTCGTTGATATCAATATCGAAACGTTATTTATAGATTGTTTTTTAAGGAATTAAGATACTCACAAATATACAGTTTCCCGTTTCATGTTTGAGCCGACGGTTATATATTAACAGTGTAATCAAACACTGAGACTTTACGTTATAAACATTACTGTCTTTGAAAATGTTTTTATCAGTCTAAAGAAACGAAATATGCTTTTTCAAAGAACCTTTTTACCGTTTCTCGTAAGTTTGTCTCTCGGTGAGGCATTTAGTTTCGAATGAATTGATGAAATGTAGGTTTAATATTTACAAAATTAAACACTTTGAATGTCATTACAGTACTGCAACATGTGCGTTACTTCACTAACACGAAATGAAATATAAAAACTTTGTAATCCCTATAAATGTTGAAAACGTAAACGTGTGAAGTTTACAAAAAAGAAAAGAAAAAAAACATGCTACTGCTGACGTCGTTTTTATCTAAGTTGCATTCCAAATTTTACATTTCTAAAAGACTTTCCAAATTACATGAACGTCTAAAGGAAAATTGAATGATGAGTTGAGCTTTTTTTTTTTGCCAGTTGATTAAGGTCTTTCCGTTTGAATTTTCCTCTGAGTACATTAATTTTGTTATCTTACTTTTTGGAAAGAGTAATCGTGGAAGCTTAATTGCCCCCCCCCCCCTCCCATGAACCTCATTGTCTCTCACTCTGTTATTACATGTGAGCAAAACGCAGATAGAGCAACAATCTAATACAAAAAAAAATGTCAGTACAACATGACAGATTTGATAGGATTATGCCTTTTAATTAATTACATAGTTTGGAAGGGTTTGACATTATAGTTTCAGAAGCAGAGATGGGTCCGATTACTTTAAATGTAATTGATTAAATTACAATAACTTTGCCATTTGTACGATTAAATTACATTAATGATTACATCATTTCTGAAAGTGTCCGATTAAATTAATGATTACATTGGGAAAGTAATCATGATTACATCTGATTACAATGAATTGAAAAAAACATTGTGAATGAATAAACGTTTAACAATGTTTAATATAACTATAGCATTTTTGTTGAATGATAACTTCAAATTTCATCTATCTGATTAACTACAAAAGTTTACTACATACATACACGAACATTGTGTCACTGGTTATGACCCATTACACTTTATCATCATTGACCTCTGAATTATTTTGACTTCAATTGAATATAGCTTTATAAAAAGTTTGCTGTTTGTCTTCTAACCTCTTAAAGACTTTACATGTATTTCAAGATGCAGTTTATGGAAGTTAAAATATGGATGAAATAAAGTTACCAGTTAAAAAATATTTAAAATTTTAATAGAATTGTTTAATCAAATTGTAAACAAAATTCAAGTACTAAAAATCATTGCATTTTACATTTCCAGTCCAAACACATACAAAAATTTGCTTATTTTTAACCAGATATTTGTCCAACTTTTAATTTAGTTTGTGCTAATTAGATAAATTTTCACATGTCTGATAAATCTTTTATCAAATATATTGTCCAACAACAACACTAATTGGAATAAAAACAAACCTTGATTGGTTTACTATCTGTCAATTCATAGTTGACTAAAATCACAATATTAACAAAAGATTATAATTCAGGATTAAAGAAAAGTATTACTTGAATTTAACAGTTATTATCAAATATATATATGTACATCTTTAAATTGTGAATAAATGTATAATATATCTTAATAAGGCCAGAGTACTATATGTCTATTCTTAGGCTACCAGTGACTTTTCAATACTGTAAGAGTTTATTTTTTACTGAAGTATACAAATCAATTAACATGCTTATATAAAGTAAACCAATCTTAACATGTTGAATATTTATTATATAAGAATAACAAAAAGGTTCATTTATTGACCATATCACAGTCTAAGATTTTGTCATTGTCATCAGAATGTAATCAAAAAGTAATCATGATAACAGGGTATTTTGAAAAGTAATTGATTAAATTAAATTACATGTACTCAGATTTTTTGCTGATTAATGATTACTTGAAAAATTGTAATCATTTACAGCTGATTAACGATTAACGATTACAATTACAATTACCCCAAGTCTGTTCAGAAGCAAGCCTGACATGTCAGATTCATATGAACTTATAATTTGAATACTTGACCTCTGCATTAAACTGACAATGGCTATATTGAATTAGAAGAACTGTATATTTAATTCAGAAAAATTTAAAAAGAAATAAACATTGGAATCCCGGCAATTAAAGTAAAAACTCCAAAAAAAACCAGGCCAATAATTTGTTTCGTCTCCATATATTATACCAATCAGTGGCACTCACATTAAATAACAAGGAAAGTAATATCAAATACTACAAAGTTAAAATGCATAAATAGCTAAAATATTGAGTCAAATTTTCTGGCTGAAAAAAAAAATGTTTATTTGTTTTCGTGCAAGGATTTGTTTTAGCTGAACTTGAAATTATGAAATGAATTCTGAAGACATAGATACAACAAATGAATCCTCTCGGTATATGTAACATCAGTCATCAATTGTTCAATGAAGTTTTTTTAACTGGTCTGGTTTTTGGTACTTTTTGAATTTGACAACGGTGATGTCAGTTTGTCTGCATTATTGCATTCTGAACGTTTCCTTTGTATTTTTTTCTTTTCTTTTATAAAGAATAGCAATAGTCTACGACAATTTGATTAACAGTAGGTATTTGATCTTTCGCACAATGCCAGGCTACTTCGTGTGTCATATACTGTCAACCACAATAAAAAGAAAAAAGGCGACTTTGGTATCGTCTTCTGCATGTTCTGCTTGCAATCAAATACGACTAAGTTTGAATATTCGGTTACATAGTTATACAACGGTATTTATGAGAAACGAATCTAAACTGGAAAAATAGCCTTAATATGGTTTTAGTATTCAGTGTTGCATGTTTAAAACAGTCCCAGGCAAAATGCGATCGAAAATCTGTACCGTCTAGTTAAATACATACAAATGTATCATATCTAACATACATGATAAACTTGTTTATTTTTACTTCCTTTCCAGAAAACGGCATTACCTCTACGTTTGTATATGGGTACTGTTTGCCTTGGATATTAATGGGCAGTATAGCTGGAGGAGTTGTTTCATTATGTGGTTGTTCTCATATTATCTGCAGCTTAAAGCGTGCAAAAACCGCGAGGACGATTATACACTTAAAGCCAGATGACATCTATGATGAAGTCGAAACATTAAATTATAACAATGCTTTGTTTGATTATATAGTCAACGACGAAGAGTTACATGATAATGAATAAAGCATTGTCGAAAGTAACGAAATCATATCAAGGAATGATGTCGGTAGCTCTGATGACAGTTCTTCAATTAAACTATCTGGTGACGGTTATGAAAATCCATATCAAGCGACAAATCCTTGTAATATCGAAATACATCATTATAGTAGTATTGCCTCCTGCAATTATCAAAACACGATAATATTTCCACCTAGTTTGTCGACAAATACAACAAAGCAAAATAATATTGCAATCGATAGTCTCAAAAATCCCTGGCTCGTTATATACAAGAGAAAACAATGATAAAAGACATGATTTTCACTGTGAAACCAAATTTGATCTGAAAAACATTTTAAAGACCTAACAATACGGAATTTACAGTTTTATATCTATATTTGTATTTGTTCTTAAATTTATCATCAACTATTCAAGATATTTTGATTTTGCGTCAATCACGATAAGTTCTTAACAGACATCAGTCTTTATTACATATGTCTGAATACGTCAAATATAATGTAAAGTCTACAAAAGACAAAACAGTCAACGTAAACATTTTGAATAGAAGTACAGTATCTCGTTCGAAAGATCCCAATTTTTATTAGAAAAAAAATCTCATCGTTTTAAATATTTATTTATTTATTAATTAATTATATGTTATTATTGGTAAAAGGATATCATTCGTAAGTATTATTCCGCATGTTGGCATCTTATACGTTTATGTATTTCACATCCAATCTTTTATGGTATATTCTATACAAAGCATAACATATCGTCATTCACCTCAAATGCTTACCAAAATTTAAACAGACTTATCCAGAAGGAATATACTAACGATACGGTTTTCAGGTGGTCATTTCAAATGATATATTTTGGAATAGATATTGATTCACTCAGGGTTCTTGCATCGGCAATAAACACTTTTTTCAAAAACAACTTGCTGGAATGATACAGGTCATATTCTTCTCACAAAACATGCATATGTTATGATGGTATGATACTCAACCCCTAATGAATGGGAGTTTGCTTGATTGTTTTATAATGAAGACATTAACTTTCAATCAGTTTAATTGAGGTCAGGAGCTGACCATCAGTCACTGCTAGTAATTCTTTGTTAACGTATGGACCATTGTCATTTTGCTTAGTTTTCGTTGTAATCTATTGTGACATCGGACTCATGCTTCTTTAAAACTACGTTTGACTGTGCGTATTTTTATGTGTTTTTTTATTTTCTACATCGGATTGATATATAGGGGAGGTCTCAGCTCTCACAAAACATGTTTACTCCTACTATATAGAGTATAGTCACAATTAAGAAAGAGCATCCTTACCTAAAAAAAAGTACGTTTGTCGAGCTTGAATGTCAAATTAAGTAGTGCAGGTTCTACCGAATAAGCTTATTCACATGGTTTGTTATAAAAATGAGCAACAAGACGGGTGTCACATGTGGAGCAGGGTCTGCCTCCCCTTCCAGAGCACCTGCGTTCACCTCTAGTTTTGATGGTGTTCGTGTTGCTTAGTCTTCAGTTTTCTGTGTTGTGTCTTGTGTTATATTATTTGTTTGTGTTTTGTTTTTTATTCATTGCGTTTTTAATTTATTTTCGATTTTAGAGTTTCAATGGTATATTTTACTGTTTACAAAAAGTATGAATTATTCTAAATAATAGGGATGTTCTGGTACCAAACAGAAAACTCTGGCCGTTTTTGGCACAGCTTTTGTTTTCATTTTTGATCCTCGATGCTGTTCAACTTTGTACTTGCTTTGGCTTTCAAACTTTTGTTTCTGGGCGTCACTAGTACATTTTAAGTCTTGTGTGGACAAAACGCACTTTTAACGTATTAAATTTTAAACAAGTTGCCTTTTGTTAGCTATTAAATTTCATGTATTTAGTTTTGGTGTTATATTTGTTATTCTCATCGGATTTTGTCTAATGCTTAGTTCGTTTCTGTATTTGTCACATTTTAATGTTGTGTCGTCATTCTCTTATATTTAATGCGTTTCCCTCGGTTTTGGTTTATGACCCGGATTTGTTTTTTTTTTTCTATCGATTTATGAGTTTTGAACATCGGTATACTATTGTTGCCTTTATTTATTGCCCATCATTTTAATAAATTTATCCTTTTTTTTTTTCTTAACACATTTTAACTCTCCAGTCGCAATGATGATTTCTATTCATACATGATATAACCAGACAGTACTGCCAGTTTATTAAAAAATACTTAAAAGAAATACACAAATGTTTTAATTCTAATGAAACTAACTGAGTTACCTTTCTTGTTTCGGGGTTACTCAAAACAGTTATTGCGTCGTGGTAAAATGTTAGCATGTTCTTACCAGACATCATATGCACTAAAATTACACGTTGACAGATGCAACGAAATCTGTATGGAAGCTGGTATAAAATAAATATCCTGACCAAAACGTCGTTTAAATGATTATATGTAAAAACTGAATACAGATATGACAGTTTAACAACTTTAACTCTACGCTACGTTACCAGTTTCTTATTTATACTAAGCATGAACTATATAATTGTATAGTATTAACTAAACAATGACACAATTCTACATAGTATAATGTACCAGAATATTTGAAAAGAAAAGCAGAATTATTTTAAATAATTGCTTGCTGTTTTTTTTATCAGGGCTGAGTGAGTGACTCTGTCTATGACAAAACCTGCTATGTTTACTTCTGCTTAACTTATTTCTGTTTATGAAATTTGAATAGCAAAGAATACCACACATAGCTTTCAAAACACTATTTCACTTAACTCAGGCCAAAACTAGACTTGTAATAACGTGTGTGTTAAAACAAATCATAATAGTGGCCAATAATGATTTATTTTGTCTATTATCCCAGTTTTATATGAGATTGTTAATTATTCTAATATGACGTGCTTCTTTCGCTTTGTGAACAAACCCATGCTCTAAATCCAATAAAATTTGTTTGCACCTGCGTATATTGACTTCTTCAGAATAATGAATTTATGTTATCAAATTATCATGCACTCAATATATATCCTTAATTTTAAAACACTTTCAATGTCTTAACTGGTGCACATGATGTTACTAATTCATTTATTATGACTGTAATGTGTTGCATTCCGAATTTAAACCTAGATGCGACAACCGTTTATGCTGGCTGTTCAAACTCCTCCCTCTGAAAAATCACAGTACCAGCCGTTTGCTTCTTTACAAACAAAAAAGGGAGGTTCATGGAAGATCCTACACAAACGCTTTTACACTTTTATACTTATCGGAAATAGAAATTACATTAATTGTAGGCATTATATTCGTGTTATTTTAGCCCTCACTATCGCTCGGGCTAAAATAATCACGAAAATAATGCCTAACCATGTTAAAACTACAATAAAGTATAGCTTGCATCAACTATATTTAAACAATAATAAAGCTTTATACTAAAACAAAAAAAAGTAATTAAAATTTTCCTTTTTTTTAGTGGCAGGTACATACGTTTAACGTAAAAACCAAAATAGATGTACAATACCATGGATCATAAGGTGTCTATTTCTGCCAAACAAACTGGGTACTAAATACAGGTCTTATGAGATTGTGGTATTCTTATATGGAGATATACATAAACAACTATCACAGAATAATATAATAATGACCTAAATAAAACATGAAACATTCAATATGAATAAGACAACTGGAAAAATCTTTCATTTACATAAGACATGTCATAATGTACATGGAGTTAAGCCATTCCAAT